>NC_057794.1:786688-883072 GCF_018294505.1 Triticum aestivum | reverse complement strand
CTCCCCTCCCCTCACGGTTTCTCCTCCCTCCTCTCCGGTGAGCTCCTCCTCCCTCCTCTCCTCCCATCCCCTCATGGTTTCTCCTTCCTCCTCTCCGATGCTTCGGTGAACTCCTCTCCGGCGACCTCCTCCTCCTCCTCTCCGGCGATGTAGCCTCTCCGGTGACCTCCTCCTCCTCCTCTCCGGCGAACTCCTCTCCGGCAAAAGAACACGGCAAAAGAACGTACAAGATCCAAAAACAGGAACAAAATTTGAAATAATATCATGCCAAAAAACAAGCAAAAAAAACGAGCAAAAAATGGGCAAAAAAATCACGATCCAGATCCAAATTCAAAA
Source organism: Triticum aestivum (assembly GCF_018294505.1). Lineage (NCBI taxonomy): Eukaryota > Viridiplantae > Streptophyta > Magnoliopsida > Poales > Poaceae > Triticum > Triticum aestivum. The sequence goes on along the minus strand of NC_057794.1, from coordinate 882,736 downwards.
TTCAAAAATAGCAATGGCGCACGGTGCGGGTTAGATGTTGCGCCACTACTATTTTCCCGCCTTCAAAATTCAAAAATACTAATGGCGCACCGTGACCTATACTAATGGCGCACCAGTGGCCTATACTAATGGCGCACCGTGGCCTATACTAATGGCGCACCAGTGGTGCGCCATTAGTAAAAAATACTAGTGGTGTGATACTAATGGCGCACCAGTGATGCATCATTAGTATGCAAAACTGGTGCGCCATTAGTAGCCCTTTTCCTAGTAGCGTATGTAGGGGAATTGATTGTGGGAGGGAACGTAAGGCTCTTTTACTCCTTTACCTTATGCCCTCTGATCTGAGTCATCCTCTTCTCATTCTACGTGGGTTAAGGACTAGGCTCTCTCCTTCTATCAGGTTCACGTGTTACTAATCCGTAGTAGCTTATAGGATTGTTGTTACAAGCCTCAATACAGTTTCTACTACTTTTAGTATGTTGCCAGTTGAATCAGAAACTTGATATGATGTTGTTTAGTGGTATTGCAAACTGTTGTGGATGTCTCAAATCTTTTTCTGATCATTTACAGCCATTATGCTGTCCGATTTCCCCTAGAAAATTCTAATGCCTTTGCATTATTCTGTGCTTTCAGATGGCCACCCGTTCCCAGAACCAAGTGGTTCGTCTGACCTGTGCCTCGATGTGCCCGGCCACATGGCCATGTTGGTTCGAGTGATGGACGAGTCAGGCTATCTATGGTATCCGGAATATACCGTCGAGGAGCAGTTCAGAGACTTCAACCAGAGCTAGTACCGTCAGGATATGTCCCTCTTATCTTGGAGCCACTGAACCCCTTCACTGTTCCTATGGACTTGGGGTCACTATTGAGATGTCTGTGCAGGATGCAGCTTACTCAATGATGACTATCATTCGAGCCAGGACTGCCTTGCTTCAGAACACCGAGTTCCGTTACATGCCAGCCTCACTTCCTGGAGCACAGGGGTACTATCAGGCATTGTACTATGACTCTACACATGAGGAGTCACTACTCCGCACCACTGCCGAGATGCTCGAGGATAAGGACCGCGAAAATTGGGCCTTGCGTATGGAGCTTTTCCACACTCGTTCTGATCATTGGGCCACTTTGACTCGGTTTGCACCTGCGGTGCAGGCTGGATACATGGACATGAGGGACTTGTACCCTGTACGGTCTGGATTGCCAGATTGTATGGAGTGGCGCGATGTAGGAGGCATCACCCCTCCTCGTGGTCTCCGTCTGCCACCGCCTGTGGGACCAAGGCCACATCCGAGTCCCTATGGTCTGCAGGCTCTGCAGGACCGTCTGTTCCTAGATGATCATGTTCCACTTCTAGGCTTTGGTGGTGACTTTTATGAGGATTACTACGGAGCCGTCTGAGCTAGTAGTAGTTTCACTAGTACTGTAATTGTTGTATTCTCCACGGTCCTGCGTGACCGTGGGATACGACTTGGTGTGTATCATACTCCGGAGGTGTAGAAAAATAATGTATAGGAGCTTGGAATGCCTCCGATGAGATGTAATGTCTTTCGTTGTAGTTGTACTCTAGCATGGGCTTGTACTAAACTATGTACGGTGCGTATGACCAATGGTATATATATGGCAGTTTCTATATTACCATGTCGTGCAATGAACATCTTAGCATTCCATGTTATTCATTACATTATGTACTTCCTTGCTAAGTTTGTGCCATCCTTATCTAAACCGTTGTCTTGTTTTTCCTAGGATGGTCAACACCCGCAGCAACCCTGCTGCCCCGAAGCAGGGGGAAGCCAGTGCAGCTAGGGGTGAAAATCTGCCTCACCCGCCTTCTCTGGCCGAAGTTATGCTGGAGGCGGAAAGAAACAAGCGTGAGACTAACCGCTTGCTGGAGCGGATTGAGCAGAACACTGCATGCCATCAGCGAAACGACTTGGTGTCAATCAATGACATCATCAGGTTGTACCCACCAAAGTTTAATCATTCCGTCGAGCCCCTCGACGTGGATGACTGGCTCCGCAGCATCACACACAAGCTATGTTCTGCTAACGTAGCCGAAGTTGATAAGGTTACCTATGCTGCCTATCACCTTGAAGGCCCTCCTAGCCTTTGGTGGGAAAACTTTGAGGCTATGCGCCCGGTCGGCCAAATCACTACTTGGGCTGAACTCAGTGAGGCTTTCCATGATCATCACATCCCGGAAGGTCTCATAGATCGCAAGAGGAAAGAGTTCTGCAATTTCACCAAAGGAAGACTGACTGTGGATGCATATAGTCGTGAATTTGGGAATCTAACACGATATGCTCCTGAAGAGGTATCCACCGATGCTAAGAAGCAGGCAAGGTTCCGCAAGGGACTTAGCCCTGAGCTTCGCCCGATCTTCGTCTACACGAGTGCACCTCCTTTCAGAAGTTGGTCAATAAAGCCATCAGTGCTGAGATAGGCCAGTCTAACTATGACGCTTCACGCAAGCACTCTCATGATTTTGGTTCTTCATCCGGCTCTGGATCTCAGAAGCGCCGGGTGTGGATTCCAAGCACGGCATTACCACCCAGGTTCATTCCGAGGCCATCCTTTGAGGCGCCTCGCCCCAACCAGCAGTTTGCACCGTCTAAGCCCTATGGTGGCCCCACTGCTAATGCTGCTCCACGCCCCAATGTTGTGACATGTTTCAAGTGTGGAGAGTCGGGTCACTACAGTCGAGAGTGTCCCCAGAACAACAACCCCAATCAGTCTGGAAAGTCCGTTGGTCGTGGTAAGCCAGCGGGAAAGACATTCTACGCCAAGCCAGCCACCACTACACGTGGCCATGTCAACTATGTCTCAGCTGAGGAGGCTCATGATGATCCTAACATCGTCCTTGGTACGCTCCTTGTTAATTGCCATCCGGCATTTGTTCTTTTCGATATTGGAGCATCTCATTAATTCATATCTAAGAGCTATGCTCGATTGCATAACACGACATTCTGTGACATGCCCACTTCCATGGTAATTCAAACTCCGGGTTCCAAATGGCAAACTTCTAGAGTAAGCCATGGGAATGAAATTCTTGTCGATAGACTTGTCTTCCTTATATCTTTAATAGCTCTCAAGTCCTCAGACATAAACATCATCTTGGGTATGGACTGGATGTCAGCTCATTATGCTAAGATTGATTGTGCCACTAGAACCGTTCAACTTACTCACCCATCGGGCAAGATAGTCAATGTCTTAACTCGAGTGGCCAAGCGCCATCTTTACTCCCTAAATGCCAACCCCCTTCCAGACCTTGAAGATATTCCGGTAGTCCGAGACTTCCCAGATGTCTTTCCAGAAGAACTGCCAGGTGTTCCACCTGACAGGGATGTCAAGTTTGTGATAGACCTTGTTCCAGGAACCGTTCCAATTTCTAGGAGACCCTATAAGATGGCACCCTTAGAACTAGCCGAGCTTAAGAACCAACTTGATGAGTCCTTGAAAAAGGGTTTCATCCGTCCTAGTTCCACTCCTTGGGCTTGCCCCGTCCTCTTCGTTAAGAAGAAGGATGGAACGGATCGGATGGTTGTAGATTACCGACCTGTCAACTTGGTCACTATCAAGAACAAGTATCCGCTCCCCAGGATCAACGATCTGTATGATCAGCTCGCTGGATCCTCAGTCTTTTCCAAGATGGATTTGAGGTTGGGCTACCATCAAATCAAAATCAGAAACGGGGACATTCCCAAAACGGCCTTTGTTACTTGTTATGGCCAATATGAGTACACCGTTATGTCCTTCGGTTTAACCAATGCCCCAGCCACCTTCTCTCGACTAATGAACTTGGTCTTCATGGAGTATTTGGATAAATTTGTCATAGTATACCTCGATGACATACTCATCTACTCCAAGAATGAAGAGGAACATGCCGAACATCTAAGGCTGGTATTGACGAAACTTCGAGAGCATTGTCTTTATGACAAATTCTCCAAGTGTGAATTTTGGTTGCCAGAAGTGACCTATCTAGGCCATGTAATCTCCGGTAAGGGTATTGCTATCAATCCCGAGCGAGTTCAAGCCGTCCTTGATTGGACTCCACCTGAGACGGTCAAGCAAGTTTGGAGCTTCCTTGGCTTAGCGAGTTATTGCCGCCGCTTTGTCGAGAATTTTTCCAGGGTTGCTAAACCTCTAACTGAACTCCTCAAGAAAGATAAAAAGTTCGAGTGGACCCCAAAGTGTGAGTTTAGCTTTCAGGAACTGAAAAAGACACCTGGCATCTGCTCCCGTACTGGTACCACCAGATTTCTCCAAGGACTTTATTATCTATTGCGACGCCTCGTGACAAGGACTAGGTTGCATACTCATGCAAGATCGTCAGGTAATTGCCTATGCTTCACGGCAATTACACCACCATGAGGAAAACTATCCCACACATGATCTAGAGCTTTCAGCTGTAGTCCATGCACTTAAAACTTGGCGACATTACCTTCTCGGTAATCGTTGCGAGAACTTCACCAATCACCAAAGTTTGAAATATATCTTCACCCAACCGGATTTGAATCTCAGGCAAAGACGTTGGGTCGAGTTGATCTCAGATTACGACTTAGGAATAACTTACACCCCGGGCAAAGCCAATGTCATGGCCGATGCGCTAAGTTGTAAATCTTATTGTAACAACCTAATGTTACAACAAAGTCAACCACTTCTCATGAGGAATTTCGTAAGCTTAATCTTCACATTGTTCCTCAAGGATTCCTATCCACCCTGGTGGCGAAACCTACCCTTACGGATCAGATCATCAAGGCACAGAAGGTAGATCCGGGAATCTACCGTATTAAGAGAAACATTAAGAAAGGAGTCACGAATTGTTTCTCCGTTGATGATCAAGGTGTCATAGACTTTGAAAACCGCTTAGTGGTTCCCAAAGCATGAAACCTGAGGCGGCTGATTCTTAAGGAAGCTCATGAATCCCCTCTCACCATTCATCTCGGTAGTACTAAAATGTATCAAGACCTATGCCAGAGGTTTTGGTGGACTAGGATGAAGAGAGAAATTGCTCAATACATTGCTAGTTGCGACGTTTGTCGTCGTGTTAAAGCAGAGCATCAACGGCCTGCTGGCACCCTTCAACCTTTGGCTATTCCTGAGTGGAAATGGGATAAAATCAGCACTGATTTCATTACTGGGTTTCCCAGGACTAAGAGAGGGAATAAGGCTATCTTCGTCGTGATCGATCGTCTTTCCAAAGTAGCCCATTTCCTACCTGTTCGTGAGAGTATCACCGCTAGCTAGCTAGCTGATTCATACATCTCCCGAATAGTGTCTCTTCATGGTGTCCCATTGGAAATTAACTCAGACTGTGGGAGTCTCTTCACCTCTCGATTTTGGGAAAGTTTCCAAAATGCAATGGGAACTCGTCTCTCTTTTAGTGCCGCCTTCCAGCCCCAATCAAGTGGTCAAGTAGAGCGAGTCAATCAAATTCTGGAGGATATGCTCCGAGCTTCTGTGGAATGGATTGGGAGAAATGCCTTCCATTCACAGAGTTTGCTTACAAAAATAGTTATCAAGCTAGCTTGGGCAAAGCTCCTTTCGAAGTTCTCTACGGACGAAAATGTCGAATGCCTCTTAAGTGGTCAGAAACCGGGGAAAGACAACTCTTTGGCCCGGATATGATTCAGGAAGCAGAAGAGCAGGTTCGCGTTATTCGTGAGAAATTGAAAACAGCCCAATCTCGTCAAAAGAGCCAATATGATCATAAACATAAGCTCATGACTTATGAACTCGGCGAGAAGGCTTACCTTCGGGTTACTCTATTAAAAGGAACCCATTGTTTCGGTGTCAAAGGCAAATTGGCTCCTCGTTACATTGGACCCTTTCGCATTCTTGCCAAACGAGGAGAAGTTGCCTACCAATTGGAACTACCTACGCATCTTTCCAGAGTTCACGATGTCTTCCACGTTTCTCAACTCAGGCGTTGCTTCGCGGATCCTATCCGTCGAGTGGACCACGAAACGCTTGATCTACAAGATAATCTCTCATATCGGGAATATCCCGTTCATATCCTTGATCAAGGCGAGCGTACCACTCGACGCCATAACATCAAGTTTCTCAAGGTTCAATGGTCACACCATTCCGAAAAGGAAGCCACTTGGGAAAGGGAGGATAGTCTTCGACTCGAGTACCCCACTTTCTTCCCAACAGATCCTAAATCTCGGGATGAGATTCTTTTGAGTGGGGGTGAGTTGTCACACCCTAGCTTGTTCATGCATTAGAGTGATTGCATCATGTTTAAATTTCCCAAAAAAAATGAAATGGGGATGATAGAACCCCCAGCACCCCCCTGTAACAACTAGGGTTTACTAAAAACTTTTTCAATGAACCTGAAATGCCCTTCTAAAAAGTCCACCCTTTTTGTTTTGGGTTAAAACCTTTGACAAAAATGGTGAACATTTTTCTAGGACATCTTAAGGTCATTGGATTAACTCATATAGTATTTGCATTTGGGCATTTAAATGCTATAAAATATTTTGAATGCTCAAATAATCATAAACTGAAATGTTTATTGTAGGATATATTCTAAGCAGTAGCCATGATTAATTTTATGATTTTTGGAAATGCCCTCGCATTTTTAATAAAGCCCTAAAGTTACAGAAATAATAGAAAATAAATAAAAACAGAAAAACAAAGAGAGAGAGAGAGAGAGAGAGAGAGAAACCCACCTGGGCCTTCTTACCTAGCGCGCCTGTAACCCAAGTTGCCGGCCCAGCACAGCCCAGTCCATCAGGCCGTGCCAGTCGTCCCCTTCCTTGGGACAGAAGAACGACGGGCGCGTGCCCGACGCGCGCGCACCGCCGTGCGCCACCTCCTGCTTGCCGCTTCGTCGCTGGACGGGCGTACGACCTCCACGTCGTGCCCCCGACCCCCTGGACACCTCACACTTCCCCCTGCTCTCTCCCTCACTCCCCCGACGCCATGGCCGACACAGCCGCCGCCGTCTCACCGCTGTAGCCGTAGCCACCATCGTCTCTGCGCCGCCCTACTGTGTCCAAGAGCTCCGCCACCCTCCTCTCCGTCAAGCAGGCCGAGCCCCAAGCGCTCGCGTGCCCCGAAGCCACCGCATCGACCTCGCCCGATTCCACCACCGCTGGAGACCCCCTTCGCTGTCACCGTCGCAGCAAGTTGTCCCCGACCTTGTCGTCAGCTCCGTCGCAACCGCCATGAGCCTAGCTACCTCCCCACCCTCTCTGTTACCTCTCTCGAGCCCCGTAGCGACTGCACGTAGCTCACCCGCACGCGCCGCCGTGGAGCTCGTCGCCGACGAGGCTCCGGCCACCCAACGGCCACGCCACCTTCTCCACTAGTCCTACCGCACCCTCAGGAGCTCAACGCACTAACCCATGTGCCTCTCCGTGCCCCCTAGCGACGAGTCCGAGCTCACACGAGCTCCGGCCGCCGCCAAACTCGTCGTCGGCGTCATCTCCGGCGACCTTGAGCTCAACCACTAGCACAACTCGCTGCGGCTCGTTCCCAGCTGCCCGTAGAACCCAACGGCGCCTCGAATGGTGCCCTGTAGATGAAACCCGTACTTGCACCACCGCGTTTGGCCTCGCCGACGGCTAAACGCCGGCGAGATTGACCATGTTGACCCCAGTTTGACCCCGCCTGAGTCACTGACATGTGGGGCCGGCTCCTAACTATATTAGATTAGTTTTTAATTAATGCTGATCACTCTGTTAGAGGTTAACGACCTCGTTAACTAACTCTCTCTCACTGACATGTGGGCCCAGGGCCTAACTAACCTAGTTTAGTGCTAACTAAACACTAACTAACTCTTTTAGTTAGCTGAGACACTGACAGATGGGGCCCACCAGTCAGGTTTGACCTGGGCTGGCGCCTTTGACTCGCTGACGTCACAGTAATGCAGTGCTGATGCAGTTATTTATTTTTTGGATTTATTCTTATATAGGAAATTCCAGAAAATAGCCAAAACTGATAAAAATCATAGAAAATCAACCATAGCTCCAAATCAAACAATTTATATATGAAAAAATGATCAGAAAAATTGAATCTTTCCATCTGTAATGGTTTCATGCATGACAAAACACTTTAACCTTGCTGTTTAGGTGAAACAAGCTAATACACTTATAATGCATAAGAACTTAAGCTTCAATTTGAATCATTGATTCAAATGGGCCCATTTCAACTTGTTTCACATTGCATTAGGCAGGACACCTCATTTGGCCATGTCATAGCATGCATCATATTGTTGCATATTGCCATGTGTTGATTATATTCTGTGGTGTCTTTCGTGGTAGGTTCTGCCTCCGAGGATATCTCCGAGTATCCAACTGAAGGGCAGTACCCTACTACCACTCCATCAGGCAAGCCACTCCATTGATCATATCGATACAATCCCATGTTTTCGCTTCTGCTCTCACTTACTGCATTAAGACAACAACGTTTCAAACTGCTGTGTGCTGCGGTAGTTGAACCCTTATCCTCTGCATGACCTGTCATTTCCACAGTAACTAGATGAAACCCACTAGCATGTCTAGGAGTTGATTGAGCCATGTATGTGTTTCCTACCTTGCTATGCCTACTATGCTTAGGGTTGTGTCAGGTCTGGTTCATCTGGGTGATGGGCTAGAGTGAAATGATTATGTCGGTAATGTGAGAGATGTGTTGAACATGATTTGGTAAAGGTATCGATGTGAGGCCATGTAGGAGTACATGGTGGGTTGTTTAATTGAGGACATCCCTAAGAACTGAGATCTGTATGTGTGATTTAAGATTCAGTTACTACCATACATTGGGCCCGAAACCAATGGATCCTCTCGGCTTCTTAATCACCCTAGTACTCTATCCAGGAGTTGTAACTAGTTTCTAGTGTTTGTAGGTTATGTGTTGGCGGCCGTGCGTAGCGCTGACCCAAGGGGTGGGCTATGATGCGGTAGATACACCGTGGCATGGTGTACCGAGTCACTCGTTTGGTGTCATGGGAACCCTGTTCACATCGTTCGAGGCCGTATGTGGAAACCTCGGTCGGACTCCCTGCGGATGGAACCTGGATAGGCGATAAACCTGGACTAGAGACTTGAGTGTTTAGGTAGGCCGTGGCCGACACCCTCGTTGGGCTTCCGCTTGAAGGTTGCCGAGTACATGTCGGGTAAACGACGGTAAGTGGTGAGAGCATGTATGAAGAAGTACACCCCTGCAGGGTTAACATCATCTATTCGAATAGCCGCGTCCGTGGTAAAGGACTACTTGGTTGCCTATACAGTTCATAGACAAGTTAATGGTTACTACTAAAAGACTCAAGACAAGTGTGAGTACCGAGGATGGCTCTCTCGTAGGATGACGAGGGAGGATCCCTGTTGGAGTATTGTGTTGGTGATTAGTGGACTCGTGTGCGAAAACTATTTTACTAGTGGTGTCTCGTAGGATAGCTTAGCCAAGAGTCAAAGCTGGCTTGCTGCAATAACTCCACCACCTTCTTGAGAATGAGCATGTATAGTAGGTTCTGTTGTAAGACTTGCTGAGTACCTTTGTACTCATGTTGCTTTAATTACTGTTTTCAGACGACAACACCGCCCCCTCCAATGGGTTTTATGTAGACCTCGACGTCGATGAGTAACTCGCCACCCAGGTGATGATTCTGGCCATGGAGGGCCTTATGCAGATAGACAGGCCTCGACAAGCCTTCTTTCTTTCTAGTGCCTGTACTCAGACTATTTGCTTCCGCATGTGCTTGTATGCTTGTATGACTTGAGTGTCAGGTCATGTGACCCCTACCTGTATGAACATGTTACGTATGGCTCTCTGGAGCCTTTAAATAAAGTACTTGAGTTGTAGAGTTTTGTTGTGATGCCATGTTGTATTTGCGCATATCGAGCATATTGTGTGTATGATTGAAATGCTTGGTATGTGTGGGATCCGACAATCTAGTTGTTTATCCTCGGCAGCCTCTCTTATGGGGAAATGTAGTCTAGTGCTCCTCGAGTCATAGTAGTCCGCTACAGCCTGGTTCATCAGAGTCCTGCTAGCCTAGCACCACTGCTCAGGACACTTGACTGGCCGGCATGTGTTTCACTTCATTCCTATGTCTGTCCCTTCGGGGAAATGTCATGTGGTGACATCCGGAGTCCTGCCTAGCCTGCTACAGCCCGGGTTCCCCGAAGTCCTGTTAGCCCAGTGCTACAACCCGGATTCACACGCTGTTGACCGACATGCTTGATGTGATTCATGTATGCCTATCTCCATAGGTCTGTGCCGCTTTGGGTTCACGACTAGCCATGTCGGCCCGGGTTCTCTATCATATGGATGCTAGCGACACTATCATATACGTGAGCCAAAAGGCGCAAACGGTCCCGGGCCATGGTAAGGCGACACCCGTGGGGATACCGTGCGTGAGGCCGTAATGTGATATGAGGTGTTACCGGCTAGATTGTTGTGACTTGGAATCGGGGTCCTGGCATCAGATGCCTTTAACTATCTGAACTTGGGACATTCCCCCTCCGGTAATATGTTCGACACAGGTCCGGGATCGGGAATACATTCCCGGTTGAATTCCCCCTTCACCTATATCGTGTAGCCGTACATTAGGTCACACCCGGCACAGCATATTGCCATGTTAGGCTTTGTGATGCTATGTTTGCTTTATATTTATTGTTTCTTCCCCCTCTTCTCTCTTGTAGATCCCGAGACCGAGGCTGCCCCTATGATCGACTACGTCTCCGACGAACCTTCTTCCTTTTCAGCAGAGCTTACAGGCAAGCCCCCCTGATCAACAGATATCGCCTATTCTTCTCTCTACTGCTTGCATTAGAGTAGTGTAGCATGTTACTGCTTTCGGTTAACCCTATTCTGCTGCATATCCTGTCATTGTTGCTATAGTTGTTGATACCTTTACCTGCTATCCTAATGCTTAGTATAGCATGCTAGTATTCCATCAGTGGCCCAGCATTCTTGTCCGTCTGCTATGTTATATTATCGGGCCGTGGTCACTTCGGGAGTTGATCACGGGTATATACATACTACACTATTATACATGACACATGGTGGTGACTAAAGTCGGGTTGGCTCGTAGAGTACCCGCAAGTGATTCTGATGTGGGGGCTGAAAGGACAGGTGGCTCCATCCAGTTAGTGGTGCGCCTGAGTTCTCGACGGCCCCTGATTGTTACTTGGGGCGGAGGGACAGGGCAGGTTGACACCACCTAGGAGAGAGGTGGGCCTGGTCCTGGTCGGCGTCCGCAGTTACTTCAAAATAACACGCTTAACAAGAGCCTATACGCACTAACCAACTATGCGGGAACAGTTATGGGCACTCGACGTCGTGATATCAGCCGAAGCCTTCTTGACGTCAGCGACTGAGCGGCGCGTGCCGGGTTGGACCGCGTAACGCAACTTCCTTTGTAATGGAGGTTGCTAGGTCTGCTCACCGGCCGCGTACGCAATGTGCAGGTGTGCAATGGGTGATGGGCCCAGACCCCTGCGCCATAGGAGTTCGACCGGCATGCTGACCTCTCTGTTGTGCCTAGGTAGGGCTGCGACATGTTGATCTTCCAAGGTCGGGCATGACCCAAGAAAGTGTGTCCGGCCAAAGGGGATCGAGCGTGTTGGGAAATGTGGTGCACCCCTGCAGGGAAGTTTATCTATTCGAATAGCCATGTCCCTCGGTAAAAGGACGACCCGAAGTTGTACCTTGACCTTATGACAACTAGAACCAGATACTTAATAAAACACACCCTTTCAAGTGCCAGATACAACCCGGTGATCGCTCTCTAACAGGGCGACGAGGAGAGGATCGCCGGGTAGGATTATGCTATACGATGATACTTGGTGAACTTACCATCTACTCTCTTCTACATGCTGCAAGATAGAGATTGCCAGAAGCGCAGTCTTCGACATAACTAGCTATCCCCCTCTTATTCTGGCATTCTGCAGTTCAGTGTTGGGGAACGTAGCAGAAATTCAAAATTTTCCTACGTGTCACCAAGATCAATCTATGGAGTCATCTAGCAATGAGGGAGGAGTGGATCTACATACCCTTGTAGATCGCGCGCGGAAGCGTTCAAGAGAACGGGGTTGATGGAGTCGTACTCGTCGTGATCCAAATCACCGATGATCCTAGCGCCGAACGGATGGCACCTCCGCATTCAACACACGTACGGAGCAGTGACGTCTCCTCCTTCTTGATCAAGCAAGGGGGGAGGAGAGGTTGATGGAGATCCAACAGCACGACGGCGTGGTGGTGGAAGTAGAGGGATCCCAACAGGGCTTCGCCAAGCGCTGCGGGAGGAGGGAGATGTGTCATGGGAGGGAGAGGGAGGCGCCAGGGCTTAGGTATGGTTGCCCTCCCTTCCCCCCACTATATATAGGGCCAAGGGAGAGGGGGAGGGTGCAGCCTTTCCCCTTCCTCCAAGGAAGGGTGCGGCCAAGGGGGGGAGGAGTCCATCCTCCCCAAGGAACCTCGGAGGTGCCTTCCCCCTTTAGGACTCTCCCCTTTCCCTCTACTCTTGGCGCATGGGCCTCTTGGGGCTGGTGCCCTTGGCCCATATAGGCCAAGGCGCACCCCCTACAGCCCACGTGGCCCCCCCGGGGCAGGTGGCCCCACCCGGTGGACCCCCGGGACCCTTCCGGTGGTCCCGGTACAATACCGATGACCCCGAAACTTGTCCCGATGGCCGAAATAGCACTTCCTATATATAATTCTTTACCTCTGGACCATTCCGAAACTCCTCGTGACGTCCGGGATCTCATCCGGGACTCCAAAAAACTTTCGGGTTACCGCATACTAATATCTCTATAACCCTAGCGTCACCGAACCTTAAGTGTGTAGACCCTACGGGTTCGGGAGACATGCAGACATGACCGAGATGACTCTCCGGTCAATAACCAACAGCGGGATCTGGATACCCATGTTGGCTCCCACATGTTCCATGATGATCTCATCGGATGAACCATGATGTCAAGGACTTAATCAATCCCGTATACAATTCCCTTTGTCTAGCGGTACGATACTTGCCCGAGATTCGATCGTCGGTATCCCGATACCTTGTTCAATCTCATTACCGGCAAGTCTCTTTTACTCGTTCCGTAACACATCATCCCGTGATCAACTCCTTGATCACATTGTGCACATTATGATGATGTCCTACCGAGTGGGCCCAGAGATACCTCTCCGTTTACACGGAGTGACAAATCCCAGTCTCGATTCGTGCCAACCCAACAGACACTTTCGGAGATACCTGTAGTGTACCTTTATAGCCACCCAGTTATGTTGTGACGTTTGGCACACCCAAAGCACTCCTACGGTATCCGGGAGTTGCACAATCTCATGGTCTAAGGAAATGGTACTTGACATTAGAAAAGCTTTAGCATACGAACTACACGATCTTTGAGCTAAGCTTAGGATTGGGTCTTGTCCATCACATCATTCTCCAAATCATGTGATCCCGTTATCAATGACATCCAATGTCCATGGTCAGGAAACCGTAACCATCTATTGATCAACGAGCTAGTCAACTAGAGGCTTACTAGGGACATGGTGTTGTCTATGTATCCACACATGTATCTAAGTTTCCTATCAATACAATTATAGCATGGATAATAAACGATTATCATGAACAAGGAAATATAATAATAACTAATTTATCATTGCCTCTAGGGCATATTTCCAACAGTCTCCCACTTGCACTAGAGTCAATAATCTAGTTCACATCGCCATGTGATTAACACTCACAGGTCACATCGCCATGTAACCAACATCCAAAGAGTTTACTAGAGTCAATAATCTAGTTCACATCACTATGTGATTAACACTAAATGAGTTTTGGGTTTCATCATGTTGCTTGTGAGAGAGGTTTTAGTCAACGGGTCTGAACCTTTCAGATCCGTGTGTGCTTTACAAATCTTTATGTCATCTCCTAGATGCAGCTACCACGCTCTATTTGTAGCCATTTCAAATAACTGTTCTACTTGGAGTTATTCTAAATTGTTGCTCCATTATACGTATCCGGTATCTCTACTCAGAGCTATCCGGATAGGTGTTAAGCTTGCATCATCGTAACTCTTTACGTCGAACTCTTCATCACCTCCATAACCGAGAAAATTCCTTAGTCCACTAGTTACTAAGGATAACTTTGACCGCTGTACTGTGATCCATTCTTGGATCACTCTTGTACCCCTTGACTGACTCATGGCAAGGCACACTTCAGGTGCGGTACACAGCATAGCATAATGTCGAGCCTATGTCTTAAGCATAGGGGACGACCTTCGTCCTTTCTCTCTATTCTGCCGTGGTCGAGCTTTAAGTCTTAACTTCATACCTTACAACTCAGGCAAGAACTCCTTCTTTGACTGATCCATCTTGAACACCTTCAAGATCATGTCAAGGTATGTGCTCATTTGAAAGTACCATTAAGCATTTTGATCTATCCTTATAGATCTTGATGCTCAATGTTCAAGTAGCTTAATCCAGGCTTTCCATTGAAAAACACTTTCCAAATAACCCTATATGCTTTCCAGAAATTCTACGTCATATCTGATCAACAATATGTCAACAACATATACTCATCAGAAATTCTATAGTGCTCCCACTCACTTCTTTGGAAATACAAGTTTCTCATAAACTTTGTATAAACCCAAAATCTTTGATCATCAAAGCATACATTCCAACTCCGAGATGCTTACTCCAGTCCTTAGAAGGATTGCTGGAGCTTTGCATACTTATTAGCATCTTTCAGGATTGACAAAACCTTCCGGTTGTATCACATACAACCTTTCCTCAAGAAAATCATCGAGGAAACAATGTTTTGACATCCTATCTACAAGATTTCATAAATAATGCAGTAATCGCTAATATAATTCCAACAGACTCTTAGCATCGCTATGAGTGAGAAAGTCTCATCGTAGTCAACTCCTTGAACTTGTCGGAAAAAATCTTAACGACAAGTCGAGCTTTCTTAATGGTGATACTTACCATCATTGTCCATCTTCCTTTTAAAATCCATATGTACCTAACAGCCTTACGACCATCAAGTAGTTCTTCCAAAGTCTACACTTTGTTTTCATATATGGATCCTCTCTCGGATTATATGGCCTCGAGCCATTTATTGGAATCCGGGCCCACCATCGCTTCTCCATAGCTCGTAGGTTCATTGTTGTCTAGCAACATGACTTCCAAGACAGGATTACGTACCACTCTGAGGTAGTACGCATCCTTGTCATCCCACGAGGTTTGGCAGTGACTTGATCTGAAGTTTCATGATCACTATCATAAGCTTCCACTTCAATTGGTGTAGGTGCCACAGGAACAACTTCCTGTGCCCTGCCACACACTAGTTGAAGAGACGGTTCAATAACCTCATCAAGTCTCCACCATCCTCCCACTCAATTCTTTCGAGAGAAACTTTTCCTCGAGAAAGGACCCGATTCTAGAAACAATCCCTTATTGCTTTTGGAACTGAGACAGGAGGTATACCCAACTGTTTTGGGTGTCCTATGAAGATGCATTTATCCGCTTTGGGTTCGAGCTTATCAGCCTGAAACTTTTTCACATAAGCATCGCAGCCCCAAACTTTTAAGAAATGACACCTTAGGTTTCTCTAAACCATAGTTGTCATCTCATCGGAATTACGTGGTGCCCTATTTAAAGTGAATGTGGTTGTCTTTAATGCCTAACCCGTAAACTATCGTGGTAATTCGATAAGAGACATCATGGCATGCATCATATCCAATAGGGTGCAGTTATGATGTTCGGACACACCATCACACTATGGTGTTCCAGGCTGTATTTGTTGTGAAACAATTTCCACAATGTCTTAATTCTGTGCCAAACTCGTAATTCAGATATTCATCTCTATGATCATATCATAGATATTTTATCCTCTTGTCATTACGATCTTCAACTTCACCCTGAAATTACTTGAACCTTTCAATAATTCAGACTCGTGATTTATCAAGTAAATGTACTCAACATCTACTCAAATCATCTGTGAAGTAAGAACATAACGATATCCACTACACGCCTCAGCACTCATTGGACTGCACACATCAAAATGTATTACTTCCAACAAGTTGCTCTCTAGTTCCATTTTATTGAAAACGAGGCTTTCCGTCATCTTGCCCATGTGGTATGATTTGCATGTCTCAAGTGATTCAAAGTCAAGTGAGTCCAAACGATCCATTTGCATGGAGTTTCTTCATGCATATTCACCAATAGACATGGTTCGCATGCCTCAAACCTTTCAAAAACGAGTGAGCCCAAAGATCCATCAACATGGAGCTTCTTCATGCGTTTTATACCGATATGACTTAAGTGGCAGTGCCACAAGTAGGTGGTACTATCATTACTATCTTTTGGCATGAACATGTGTATCACTACGATCAATATTCAATAAACCATTCATTTTAGGTGTAAGGCCATTGAAGGTATTATTCAAATAAACAGAGTAACCATTATTCTCCTTAAATGAATAACCATATTGTGATAGACATAATCCAATCATGTCTATGCTCAATGCAAACACCAATCTTGATGGTAGAGGGAGCGTACGATATTTGATCAACCTTGGAAATACTTCCAACACATATCGTCAGCTCATCTTTAGCTAGTCTCCATTTATTCCGTAGCTTTTATTTCAAGTTACTAACACTTAGCAACCGAACCGGTATCTAATACCCTGGTGCTACTAGGAGTACTAGTAAAGTACACATTAGCATAATGTATATCCAATATACTTCTATCGATAGCCTTCTCATCTACCAAGTATCTAGGGTAATTCTGCTCCAATGGATGTTCCCCTTATTACAGAAGCACTTAGTCTCGGGTTTGGGTTCAACCTTGGGTTTCTTCACTAGAGCAGCAGCTGAATTGCCGTTTCATGAAGTATCCCTTCTTGCCCTTGCCCTTCTTGAAACTAGTGGTTTCACCAACCATCAACAATTGATGCTCCTTCTTGATTTCTACTTTTGTGGTGTCAAACATTGCGAATTTCTCAAGGATCATCATATATGTCCCTGATATATTATAGTTCATCACGAAGCTCTAGCAGCTTGGTGGTAATGACTTCGGAGAAACATCATTATCTCATTTGGAAGATCAACTCCCACTTGATTCAAGCCATTGTTGTACTCAGACAATCTGAGCACAAGCTCAACAATCGAGCTTTTCTCCTTAGTTTGCAGGCTAAGAAAATCATCGGAGGTCTTATACCTCTTGACGTGGGCACGAGCCTAAAATCCCAATTTCAGTCCTTGGAACATCTCATATGTTCTGTGATGTTTCAAAAACGTCTTTGGTGCCTCAATTCTAAACCATTTAGCATTACGCACTAAACTATCATGTAGTCATCAAAACGTGTATGTTAGATGTTCGCAACATCCACAGACAACGTTCGAGGTTCAGCACACTGAGCGGTGCATTAAGGACATAATCCTTCTAAGAAGCAATGAGGACAATCCTCAGTTTACGGACCTAGTCCGCATAATTGCTACTATCAACTTTCAACTAAATTTTTCTCTAGGAACATATCTAAGCAGTAGAACTGAAGCGCGAGCTACGACATAATTTGCGAAGACCTTTAGACTATGTTCAGGTTAATTAAGTTCATCTTATGAACTCCCACTCAGATAGACATCCCTCTAGTCATCTAAGTGATTACATGATCCGAGCCAACTAGGTCGTGTCCGATCATCACGTGAGACGGACTAGTCAACGTCGGTGAACATCTTCATGTTGATCGTATCTACCATACGACTCATGCTCGACCTTTCGGTCTTCTGTGTTCCGAGGCCATGTCTATGCACATGCTAGGCTCGTCAAGTTAACCCTAAGTGTTTTGCATGTGTAAAATTGTCTTACACCCGTTGTATGTGAACGTAAGGATCTATCACACCCGATCATCACGTGGTGCTTCGAAACGACGAACTTTAGCAACGGTGCACAGTTAGGGGAGAACACATTCTTGAAATTGTAATGAGGGATCATCTTATTTACTACCGTCATTCTAAGCAAATAAGATGTATAAACATGATAAACATCACATGCAATCAAATAGTGACATGATATGGCCAATATCATATTGCTCCTTTTGATCTCCATCTTTGGGGCTCCATGATCATCATCGTCACCGGCATGACACCATGATCTCCATCATCGTGTCTTCTTGAAGTTGTCTCATCATCTATTACTTCTACTACTATGGCTAACGCTTTAGCAATAAAGTAAAGTAATTACATGACGTTTAAGTTGACACGCAGGTCATAAATAAATAAAGACAACTCCTATGGCTCCTGCCGGTTGTCATACTCATCGACATGCAAGTCGTGATACCTATTACAAGAACATGATCAATCTCATACATCACATATATCATTCATCACATCCTTTTGGCCATATCACATCACATAGCATACCCTGCAAAAACAAGTTAGACGTCCTCTAATTGTTGTTTGCATGTTTTACGTGGCTGCTATGGGTTTCTAGCAAGAACGTTTCTTACCTACGCTAAACCACAACGTGATATGCCAATTGCTATTTACCCTTCATAAGGACCCTTTTCATCGAATCCGACCCGACTAAAGCGGGAGAGACAGACACCCGCCAGCCACCTTATGCAACTAGTGCATGTTTGTCGGTGGAACCGGTCTCACGTAAGCATACGTGTAAGGTTGGTCCGGGCCGCTTCATCCAACAATACCGTCAAATCATGATAAGACTAGTAACGGCAAGCATATTGAACAAAATCAACGCCCACAACTTCTTTGTGTTCTACTCGTGCATAGAATCTACGCATAGACCTAGCTCATGATGCCACTGTTGGGGAATGTAGCAGAAATTCAAAATTTTCCTATGTGTAACCAAGATCAATCTATGGAGTCAACTAGCAACGAGGGAGGAGTGGATCTACATACCCTTGTAGATCGCGCGCGGAAGCGTTCAAGAGAACGGGGTTGATGGAGTCGTACTCGTCGTGATCCAAATCACCGATGATCCTAGCGCCGAACGGACGGCACCTCCGCGTTCAACACACGTACGGAGCAGCGACGTCTCCTCCTTCTTGATCCAGAAAGGGGGGAGGAGAGGTTGATGGAGATCCAACAGCACGACGGCGTGGTGGTGGAAGTAGCGGGATCCCAACAGGGCTTCGCCAAGCGCTGCAGGAGGAGGGAGATGTGTCATGGGAGGGAGAGGGAGGCGCCAGGGCTTAGGTATGGTTGCCCTCCCTTCCCCCCACTATATATAGGGACAAGGGAGAGGGGGAGGGAGCAGCCTTGCCCCTTCCTCCAAGGAAGGGTGCGGCCAAGGGGGGAAGGAGTCCATCCTCCCCAAGACACCTCGGAGGTGCCTTCCCCCTTTAGGACTCTCCCCTTTCCCTCTACTCTTGGCGCATGGGCCTCTTGGGGCTGGTGCCCTTGGCCCATATAGGCCAAGGCGCACCCCCTACAGCCCATGTGGCCCCCCCGGGGCAGGTGGCCCCACCCGGTGGACCCCTGGGACCCTTCCGGTGGTCCCGGTACAATACCGATGACCCCGAAACTTGTCCCGATGGCCGAAATAGCACTTCCTATATATAATTCTTTACCTCCGGACCATTCCGGAACTCCTCGTGACGTCCGGGATCTCATCTGGGACTCCGAAAAACTTTCGCGTTACCGCATACTAATATCTCTATAACCCTAGTGTCACCGAACCTTAAGTGTGTAGACCCTACAGGTTCGGGAGACATGTAGACATGACCGAGATGACTCTCCGGTCAATAACCAACAGAGGGATCTAGATACCCATGTTGGCTCCCACATGTTCCACGATGATCTCATCAGATGAACCACGATGTCAAGGACTTAATCAATCCCGTATACAATTCCCTTTGTCTAGCGGTACGATACTTGCCCGAGATTCGATCGTCGGTATCCCGATACCTTGTTCAGTCTCGTTACCGGCAAGTCTCTTTTACTCGTTCCGTAACACATCATCCCGTGATCAACTCCTTGATCACATTGTGCACATTATGATGATGTCCTACCGAGTGGGCCTAGAGATACCTCTCCGTTTACACGGAGTGACAAATCCCAGTCTCGATTCGTGCCAACCCAACAGACACTTTCGGAGATACCTGTAGTGTACCTTTATAGACACCCAGTTACGTTGTGACGTTTGGCACACCCAAAGCACTCCTACGGTATCCAGTAGTTGCACAATCTCATGGTCTAAGGAAATGATACTTGACATTAGAAAAGCTTTAGCATACGAACTACACGATCTTTGAGCTAAGCTCAGGATTGGGTCTTGTCCATCACATCATTCTCCTAATGATGTGATCCCGTTATCAATGACATCCAATGTCCATGGTCAGGAAACCGTAACCATCTATTGATCAACGAGCTAGTCAACTAGAGGCTTACTAGGGACATGGTGTTGTCTATGTATCCACACATGTATCTGAGTTTCCTATCAATACAATTATAGCATGGACAATAAATGATTATCATGAACAAGGAAATATAATAATAACTAATTTATCATTGCCTCTAGGGCATATTTCCAACATTCAGTCCATCGATGTTGCCAGATGCCACCTTCAATGATGACTCCTACTACACCGGAGGTGCCTACTACTACGTCACAGGCCGCTGACGACGATTAGGAGTAGTTTAGGAGGATCCCAGGCAGGAGGCCTGCGCCTCTTTCGATTTGTATCCCAGTTTGTGCTAGCCATCTTATGGCAACTTGTTTAACTTATGTCTATACTCAGATATTATTGCTTCCGCTGACTCTTGTGTTTTCAAGCTTATGAATTCGAGCCCTCGAGGCCCCTGGCTTGTAATATAAAGCTTGTATTATTTTTGTTGGACATATGCCCTAGAGGCAAGATGTTTTCTATGTGTTTATGTATAAAGATAGTCCTTGGACATTATCAATGATGTGTATCAGCAAGTACGTGACTTGTTTGTGGGACTATGCATTGTATGATGACTGTCCTAAAAGGTCCCTAGTCGAAAGGGTTGTGTGAATGCGCAGCCAGCTAGACTAGCATATGACACGGTCGATGGCTTGGTCTCACTAGCCATGGAGCATTGGATGCTAACCGGATAATATGGACTTGGAAGGATCTGGTCAGATTCGACGTAGTCGGATCTGAGTCGAGATAAGGTCCAATTCGGACAGACCCAACTATGAGACGCAGTGATATTTCATCTGTGAGTCTCTAGTACAACATATGTTCCATGTCCTAAGACCTGAGCTGACGCATGTACTCGGGATGGTGACAGACTTGCTTCGGGCCGACCAAACGATACTCCGTAACTGGGTAGTTGTAAAGGTAGGTTTTGGGTTTGTCCAGAACCATGCTGCGAGACGTGGTCGAGTAAGATGGGATTTGCCCCTCCGATCAGGAGAGATATACTCTGGGGTCCCTCGTGTGATCCGACCAGGATAAGCAAGGCCATGCGACAAGGATTATGAGATAATCCGGTTTGTGGTCGGCATCACTGGAACGAGAAAGAGGTCGGGCTAGCACAAGGATGATAGATTCGCCTTGAGCTCGACAACATATATCGTGTGGCAAAAGGAATGGAAGTGTGATGTACAGGTTTGCTAAGTAGCTTCATAGTCTGCTTGGTGTTCGACATGCCTTGCTAGAGGCCACTACCAACCGTGCAGTTCGGAGTTGATCCGAACTGCGACCAAGCCGACTTGAACCTAAGGGGTCGCGCGCTTAAGGGAAGGAACCTACGAGGTCGGATCCGAGGACACTGGTCGGATGTTATCCGAACTGTATTCGGATTGTGGCCGAGTAGACTTATGGGCTTTAGGGTCCGTGCGAGGCCCAAGTGTTGAGCCCGCGACGGACGCCTATATATATAGTGGAGGTTCCGCACACTCACGCGGTTGATCGCTTCGGCGCTGTCACTAGGGTTTGCATGTGTTGCGAATAGACACCTCCACTCGCCGCCGATTGTGTGATCGGACCTAGCAGTCCGCCGCACAACGTTCCTCCTACACGCGCAGATACCGTTAGAGGCGGTGCACTTGTGCCGCTCCGGCAAACCTGTATGTGGGAACCGACCACCGGTTGTACGAGGGAGATCGGACGAGGAGGAGACGATCCACGCGGACGCGCTGCCCCAACTCTTCTTCCGCTGCATGGCACTACGCGTCTAGTGGTAACAAACTATGATCCATCTCCCGTAGCATGTTCTTGGTTGTTCTGCGCGTAGGAAATTTTAATTTTCAATCGACGCACCCTACCATAGATCCCAACAATTTTAATTTGTGTCTAGAGTTATGTTGTGATATCTTCCCATGAGTCCTTGATCTTGATCGTACACGTTTGCATGTATGATTAGTGTACAGTCAAATCAGCAGCGTCACACAACCCCTTTATCGCGTTGGTTGCGAGGTTCTTATTTGTTTGTGCAGGTACGAGGGACTTGCGTGTAGTCTCCTACTGGTTTGATACCTTGGTTCTCAAAAAATGAGGGAAATACTTACGCTACTTTACTGCATCACCCTTTCCTCTTCAAGGGAAAACCAACACAGTGCTCAAGAGGTAGCAAGAAGGATTTCTGGTGCCATTGCCGGGGTGGTTTACACCAAGTCAAGTCAAGCTTGGATCTCCCGCCAACGTGCGATTTCTGGCACCATTGCCAGGGAGATCTATGCACAAGTCAAGACATACAAAGTACCCATCACAAACTCTTATCCCTTGCATTACATTATTTGCCATTTGCCTCTCGTTTTCCTCCCCCCCCCCACTTCACCCTTGTCGTTTTATTCGCCCTCTTTTCTGTTCGCCTCTTTTTCGCTTGCTTCTTGTGTGCTTGTGTGTTGGATTGTTTGTCACGATGGCTCAAGATAATACTAAATTGTGTGACTTTTCCAATACTAACAATAAAAATTTTATTAGCACTCCGATTGCTCCTCTTACTGATGCTGAATCTTGTGAAATTAATGCCGCTTTGCTGAATCTTGTCATGAACGTTTTCCGGCCTTCATAGTGAAGATGCCGCTACCCATCTAAGCAACTTTGTTGATTTGTGTGATATGAAAAAGAAGAAAGATGTGGATAATGATATTGTTAAATTGAAGCTATTCCCGTTTTCCCTTAGAGATTGTGCTAAAACTTGGTTTTCTTCTTTGCCTAAAAATAGTATCAATTCATGGAATAAGTGCGAAGATGCTTTTATCTCTAAGTATTTTCCTCCCGCTAAGATCATCTCTCTTAGAAACGATATTATGAATTTTAAGCAACTTGATCATGAACATGTTGCACAAGCTTGGGAGAGGATGAAATTGATGATACGTAATTGCCCTACACATGTTTGAATCTTTGGATGATTATACAAATTTTTTATGCCGGATTGAATTTTGCTTCTAGAAATCTTTTAGATTCGGCCGCGGGAGGCACTTTTATGGAATTCACTTTAGGAGAAGCTCCAAAACCCCTAGATAATATTATTGTTAATTATTCTCAATGGCACACTGAAAGATCTACTAGTAAAAAGTTCATGCTATAGAAGAAATTAATGTTTTGAGTGGAAAGATGGATGAACTTATGAAATTGTTTGCTAATGAGAGTGTTTCTTCTGATCCTAATGATATGCCTTTGTATACTTTTATTGAGAATAATAATGAATCTATGGATTTGAATTTTTTTGGTAGGAACAATTTTGGTAATAACGCGTATAGAGGTAATTTTAATCCTAGGCCGTTTCCTAGTAATTCCTCTAATAATTATGGTAATTCCTACAACAATTCTTACGGAAATTATAATAAGATGCCCTCTGATTTTGAATCTAATATTAAAGAATTTATTAGTCCACAAAAGAGTTTCAATGCTTTGATTGAAGAAAAACCGTGTCTAAGATTGATGAGTTGGCTAGGAACGTGGATAGAATTTCTCTTGATGTTGATTCTTTGAAACTTATATCTATTCCACCTAAGCATGATATCAATGAGTCTCTCAAAGCCATGAGAATTTCCATTGATGAGTGCAAAGAAAGAACCACTAGGATGCCTGCTAAGAAAGATTGCTTTGTAAAAGCGTGTTCTTCTAGTTTTGATGATAATAAGGATGAAGATCTAAAAGTGATTGATGTGTCTCCTATTAAATCTTTTTTTTTGCATTATGAATCTTGATAATGATGGGACTGGAGATGAGTCAACTTTAGTTAAAAGGCGTCCCAATGATTCAGAGTTTTTAGATCTTAATGCTAAAATTGGTAAAAGTGGGATTGGAGAGGTCAAAACTTTACATAGCAATGAACCCACTATTTTGGATTTCAAGGAATTTAATTATGATAATTTTTCTTTAATAGATTGTATCTCCTTGTTGCAATCCGTGCTAAATTCTCCGCATGCTTATATTCAAAATAAGGCTTTTACTAAACATATGGTTGATGCTTTAATGCAATCTTATGAAGAAAATCTTGAATTGAAAGTTTATATCCCTAGAAAACTTTATGATGAGTGGGAACCCACTGTTAAAATTAAAATTAAAGATCATGAATTCTATGCTTTATGTGATTTGGGTGCTAGTGTTTCCACGATTCCAAAAACTTTGTGTGATGTGTTAGGTTTCCGTGAATTTGATGATTGTTCTTTTAACTTGAACCTTGCGGATTTCACCATTAAGAAACCTATGGGAAGAATTAATGATATTCTTATTGTTGCAAATAGGAATTATGTGCCCGTAGATTTCATTGTTCTTGATATAGATTGCTATCCTACATGTCCCATTATTCTTGGTAGACCTTTCCTTAGAACGATTGGTGCAATTATTGATATGAAAGAAGGAAATATTAGATTGCAATTTCTGTTAAGGAAGGGCATGGAACACTTTCCTAGAAAGAAAATTAAATTACCTTATGAATCTATTATGAGAGACGCTTATGGATTACATACTGTCGGTGTCAAATCTGGCGGATCTCGGGTAGGGGGTCCCGAACTGTGCGTCTAAGGTGGATGGTAACAGGAGGCATGGAACACGATGTTTTACCCAGGTTCGGGACCTCTTGATGGAGGTAAAACCCTATGTCCTGCTTGATTTATTCTTGATGATATGAGTATTACAAGAGTTGATCTACCACGAGATCAGAGAGGCTAAACCCTAGAAGCTAGCCTATGGCATGATTGTATGTTGTCCTACGGACTAAAACCCTCTGGTTTATATAGACACCGGAGAGGGTTAGGGTTACACAAGGTCAGTTACAAAGGAGGAGATATCCATATCTGTACTGCCTAGCTTGCCTTCCACGCCAAGTAGAGTCCCATCCGGACACGAGACGAAGTCTTCAATCTTGCATCTTCATAGTCCAACAGTCCGGCCAAAGAATATAGTCCGGCTGTTCGGAGACCCCTAATCCCGGACTCCCTCAGTAGCCCCTGAACCAGGCTTCAATGATGATGACTCCGGCGCGCAGTGTTGTCTTCGGCATTGCAAGGCGGGTTCCTCCACCGAATACACCCCGGAAGAATCTGAATACAAGGATAGTGTCCGACCCTACAAAATCAGTTCCACATACCACCGTAGAGAGAATAATATTTCCACAAATCTAATCTGCTGACACGCTTTGGCAACATGACATTAAGCCATGGCCCGGTGATTATTCGAACCGTTTCCTTGAACTAGCCCCGCACATAACACAAGGCAGTTTTTTGACACGTCTTGTCAAAGCAGAGATCGTTCCCCCTTATTACGGGATTCTCATCAATACGGGCGTGGGTAACCCAACCGCGCCATCGATTACGGTGCTTGGGGATAAGCGAGTTTTACCAGGCTAGTGGAGGCGCATAGTTTTGGCCGCCCTTATAAAGGGACAAGGATTAACCTTTTTCTACCCACGCCTTCTTCCTCCTTGCTCATCCACTCTTGCGCACTCGAGCTCCAACGCCCAAGCCCACATCCATCCCCTCAACCTTCTCCAATCGTGTCCGGAGCGGGAGGCAAATGGATGGCTTCCTCCGTTACTGAGGGACACATCAAGAATCTGCGCGGAGCCGGATACTTGGCTGCGAATATCGTGCATCGGCTGCCCGCTGCGGGGCAGATCGTTCCTACCCCTGAACCTCACGAGAGGGTAGTCTTCCTCCACCACTTCCTCCGCGGACTGGGTTTTCCCCTCCATCCATTCGTTCGTGGTCTCATGTTCTACTACGGGCTGGACTTTCATGATCTGGCCCCAAACTTCATCCTCAACATTTCGGCGTTCATCGTCGTCTGTGAGGCCTTTCTCCGCATCCGCCCCCACTTTGGTCTGTGGCTGAAGACCTTCAATATCAAGCCGAAGGTGGTGGGCGGCCAACAAGCAGAATGCTGCGGAGCCATGGTGGGCAAGATGCCCAATGTTATATGGCTCGAAGGCTCCTTCGTGGAGACCATAAAGGGGTGGCAATCGGCGTGGTTCTACAACACCGAGCCGTGCGACACCAACTGGGTGGCTGCCCCCGAGTTCCGATCTGGATTCCCTACACGGCTCACTTCCTGGAAAGAGAAGGGTCTGTCGTGGGGTTCATCGGTAGAGCTGGATGGACTCCAGAAATGTATCCGGAACATGGCAAGCAAGAAACTCAAGATTATCAACATAGTCCAGGTCATGCTCATCCATCGGATCTTCCTGTGTCAACAACGAGACATCAATTTGTGGGAGATCGACCCGGCTCAGCACCAAACTCTGAGCGAGCTCTTCGACACGACGCACAAGGACGTCTGGAGGGTGCTGTTCAAGGACGCCGAGGTCCCTCCCTCTTTCACCGAGGACCGCGGACTAAGCGCGAAGCGGCGAGCGCATTCGGTAAGTTCTATACATCCGGTAGGATATTTATTTCTCCTAGCTTAACCATGTGCAAGGTCTGAGCTCCCATGCCTTTGACAGGACTGGGTGGAGGCATCGGAGCAGATCAACTGTCCGGCCCCTCTGCCTGAAGGCAATGCGGATGGTCTCCTGACGGAGATGCTGACTCCGGCTCCTTACAAGGTGCCGCAGAAGACCAAGAAAGCCAAGGGAACCCGAAAGAGTACCCGGCGCCAGGTGACATCGGACTCATCGTTCGATGACTCCTCGGCGCACTCCTCCCACGAAGATGAGGAGGAAGACAAAGAGGCTCCCCCTCCAGTCGGGGGAGACAAGAAAAGGAAGGTCGCCCCAACTGGGGGGGCCGAAGGGTCCAAGAAGGGAAGGACTCTCCTTCCGGACAGTTCCGCCACCGCCGCCGGAGGCGAAGACGAGTGGCTGCTCAGGGCCAAGCCCCTGGCGAAGTCGTAAGTATTCGGATACCAGAGTAACCCACAGCATTCCTTTGTCGCAATACTTATCCTAACGCCGAATTGTGATTATGTAGACCGCCCAGAGCCCATATCGACGTATCATCGGACGGCTCCCTGGGCTCATCAGATATGGATAGCGATCCACTTCTGACCGCCACCTCCCCTTGCCCTACGGACAACGCCGAGGTATTGTCTCAAGAGGCACCGGGTCGAGGGGAGACAGTCCCGGAGGCGCCTCAAGGTGACCTTCCGGACTCCGGGAGTAGAGGGAGCAAGGCTCCCGAGGGCTCCGAGTTCGGCCATCAGCCGAACACCGTGCCGGAACCTCCAATGGTTCCGGACTCAGGCAGGCGGCCTCCTTCCAAAAGGGGCAAGACGCCTATGCCGGTGACCTCTGTCCAACCAGAGGCACCGGACAATCTGTTGGGAGCGCTTCACAGCGCTTCCATCGACGAAGAGCACCACACTATTATGAGTGCGGTGGTCCAGAAGGTTTAGTCCACCAAGAGTGGATTGACTGAAGCATTTGCCAGCCTTCTAATAGGCTTTGAGGTAAGTTTTTGAAATATAGGAAAAATATTACCGCATAGACAGTAGCCCCTGATGCTTTGTTCGGTGTTCAAAAAGAAAAGCCGAACAGAGGATCAAACAATATCGCAGGAGTCTGATATAAGTATGTCAATATGCGTATGCAGGCTTCGCTGCTGGCCTTTGCCGCACTGACTGCGGAAGTCGCCGCGCTGAAGCAGGACCTTAAAGGGTCCAAGGACGAGCTCGGCCTTGCCAAGAGGCAGCTCGAGGAGAACAAAGGTAAGTAGTACCTAGTATATGGATATGTATAAAAAGAATGCGAATGCAAAATGACAGGATCATCGTAAATTTGCCAGGGGCCACGCCTAAGGTGGCGACCCTGAAGCAAGCGCTATCAGAGGCCGAAAACAAAGCGGCCACGGAGCGCACCGAGCGGGAAAGGCATGAGGCTCGGGTGGGCGAGGTGCAGCAAGAGCTCCACGCTCTCGTGACGAAGCACGAGGCATTGGAGCTTGACTTGAAGACGCGAGAGTCTGAGCTTGCCGCGACCCTCGAGAGCGCAAAGAGTGCCAAGGCCGAAGCCCAAAAGGCCCTCCAGGATATTGACGCGATGAATAAAATAGCGGCGGGTAAGGCATTTTATATGCAAAGCAAGCATGTGAAAGTAAATTACCTATTACTTACCCGAATACGGAGCTCTCCAGGAGCATTCGCAGATTTGCCCCGCAGCGTGTCGGATGCCACACAGTTTTACCAGGCCGAGGAGGGAAGCTCAACGGAGAAGTTGTTCTGGTCTCAGTATACTGGGACCGAACACCCGATGCCTCTGAGCGACCATCTGAAGCAACTGGTCGAGCTGCACAAGGCGGCCGAACAGGCCATGAAGGGCTTTATAGTACGGATGTGGCCTGGCGACGCCCTTCCCAGCAGCTACTTCAGCCTGGTGAGGCGGCTTGTGGATGCCTGCCCACGGCTGGAAGTCATCAAGCGGTCCATCTGCATCGAAGGTGCACGCCGGGCTTTCGCCCGTGTGAAGGTGCAATGGGCCAAGCTAGACGTCGTGAAGCTGATTAAGGAAGGGCCGCCGGAGGGCAAGGAGCATCGCCACCCCGAGATGTACTATGAGGGTGTCCTGAAGGGTGCTCGTCTCGTAGAGGACGAGTGTATGAAAGATATAATAGTCGAGTGAACTCGCTCGTGTAATCCTGTAGTTATGAAAACTTGTTCATATGCGCTATGCAACTCTTGTTTGAATTTAAAATATTACCTTCTGTTCGGTTTTTTATCAAATCTGAGAGATGGCTATTCGTCGGCTTCTGCCCCCATGCCACGAGTGCTGGGGTGCTCGGGATAAACTTGAGCACTCTTGTTCCCATTTTTGGGTCCTTCGAGGGAGGTGCTCAGCACAACGAACAAGGCAATCGGACTATAATGCGCTATCACTCTCACTTAGCCATAGAATTCTATAATTTTGAATTTCGGTGAAGCCCCTAGTGTTCGAAAGGCCGAACTCGGGGCGCGATACACGCCTTAAGTCGGACAGGGCCGACTCCTCGCTCTAAGCGGAATAAGTCTTTAAGGACTCAAAAACCTCTCGAACAGCGACCAGTCTCTCGCCTTATCATGACAGTCAGTTTTAGCTTTCTCTACTAAGGTGCTTAGCCTAGCAGAGCCGAGGCACAATCGTAGTAGTTCTCCCAGTGCTACGTTAGCCGATATAGAGGAACGTAAGGTACCAAAACATGGGAGCCGGGCAAACCCAACTATTGACCCAAGACATGATTCGGAGCTGATGCATATAATACTATAAGTTCGGGGTGCCGCACTGTTGAAAGTGTTCGGACTTCTCACGCCGTATTGTGGGGTATGTGACGGTGTCCTGGACTAGGGGGTACTCACCACGTCGTCTCCCGATCTATTAGATTGGGCCGAGGACACCCGTGGTCGTATACTCATGGGCCAGTTCGGACGGCTACCGCATACAAGGAAGATTCCACAAGACTTGGCGATCAAGACAAGGACTTCTCCCCACCGGCGTATTCGGCTAGGACTGTTGTTATCCTAGGCCTCCGGTGCATTATATAAACCGAGGCCAGGCTAGTCGATAGATATACAATATATACAACAATCATACCATAGGCTAGCTTCTAGGGTTTAGCCTCCTTGATCTCGTGGTAGATCTACTCTTGTACTACCCATATCATCAATATTAATCAAGAAGGAGTAGGGTATTACCTCTATCAAGAGGGCCCGAACCTGGGTAAAAAACATCGTGTCCCTTGTCTCCTGTTACCATCCGGCCTTGACGCACAGTTCGGGACCCCCTACCCAAGATCCACCGGTTTTGACACCGACATTAGTGCTTTCATTGAGAGTTCCGCTGTGTGATCGACAAAAGGATCGATGGCTCGCCTGCAAATCAACTGCGACTTCGGCATCTTCGTCACCAGCTCAACTGGTCACCTTGGTTCGACCAAGAATTGCGCCCCGTGTTCGGATCACCATGTCCAGACGAGGGCCTTCATTGAACATCAACTCCGATCTCTATCAAAATCACAGAGGAATCATCTATGGAGCTCGGGGGCTCAACGTCAACATTGCCCTCAAGCGACCGTGCTGTTTTTCTGGACAGCGAACTCGTATCTGCCACCACCACCTCCTCGAGTATCTCTTTGACTATTGCTTTGGTGGAATTGTGCGTAATTTATTCTACAACAACCCTGGAAAATTTTGTCGAGTTCCGAAGGAGAAATCTCTGGCAATCCACGATATACCAGAGCCCTGTCAAATCTGGACGGGAATTTGAATGAGTTTAGGACGTGGTGTCCAGCTTCTAGCTTGGACGTCCTTTGGAAGATCCAACCGTTGATCGGCTGCTGAATTCCTATATCTACCACCTCTCAAAATTTCGGCTCGATCCGACCGTCCAAACTCCGGGAACCTTCCGATTAGTGCATCACTTTTCGGATCTGTTTTCTGCGCGAAAACGAATCCGACCCGAGTTCATCTTTTTTATGAACAGGATTTCGGACATCCCTTTTGAAGGAAGTTTTCTATGGGGTATTGTGTTTTGTTCCCGAACACATCCCACTAACTGTAAGATCTTTTGAGCATGATCTTCAACATCATGCTGGTGTAAAACCAGTCCGGCAATATTACTGCACGGCTGCCGACCTGTGCTAGACACGGCGTCAGTTTGTTGAGCCGAGCTCAACTTCTTCGGATCATCATCTCGGCAAGCCGAACAAGTGCCCGGCATCACGAAGGATAAATCGTGACCAACATCGCCGACCCACGTATTACACGGAGCGGGCATACCGGCATCGCCGCACGGTCGCTTCATCAAGCCGCCATCGACCACGTCACAACCTGCATCGACAGGGCCGCACTATTGCTTCTTCAAGCTGGTGTCCATCACGCCGACCTACTTCGACATCTCGGCTGGACCGGGGGCTTCGCCATCTCTTCATCAACCTACTCCGGACGCTTCGGCGTCACTAGCCGACCAGCTCCGTCACGTTAGCTGGGCCGAGGGCTTGGCCTCGGTGAGTCAACCTTTACCAGCATTGTCATGCCGTTGTTTTATCAACCATCAGGTGATGGGTGTGCGGAGCGAGTCCCAATTTTGGGAATCATCTTCCTTCGGATTGCTACAACAAATAAACAAGTTTCCGTACATAGTACGGCGAACGCCGCATCCGGAGCTCGGACCGACCTATGAACTCAGTCTTTGCCACGTCTTTACTACATCACGCTGACGCCCTGCATCGACATTGACTTCGGCGCCAGGCCATATTTCTTCTATTCCTCACTTTGCATAAATTATTTATTATGCAACATTTTTTAATTATCATTATTACTATTATCTCTGGTTTGCACTATTTTTTGCGCACAGGAAAATGATCCGGGGACTTCGGCGTCACTCTGCCGGTCTGCATTGATCGTGCTATGTCACCACTTTGGCGTGTCAAGCTCTCCGCTCTGCCACCTCGGGACCAGCTTGAGGGATGGAACCTTGCCCCGCATCAAGCTCGGACCGCGTCATCAATACCGAACACATTAACCAGCTAAGTCGCTTTCATGCTCAAAGCTTTAATTTCTAACTTGCGTTCGGTTCGACCAAGCATTATACTTTTTTGGAAAAAAGTTGCTTCTAAAAAATTTCCTTGTCCAAACTTTGTTTGTGACGCATAAATTCAAATACCCCGTTTACTTGGAGGCTTCCTTTATGAAGCTTTTCCTGTTGCATATGATTATACTTGTACGGCTTCGTTCCTTGTTCGTGTATTGCGCCACAATATGCACCACATTGACTTAAGCGATTTGCAAGCTGGGTTGCCTCGCTCCTGTGTTTACCCCTACGTTCCCGATTGTTCAGCTAGGGAGTAAAGGGAGCACCTCTGCGATTGTCACGATCGGGTCACCCGAGCCGGACCTCAGACTGGGTGAAGCCGAAAGCTAGCGCTCTTATAGTTATTCAATGATGGTCGGCACACAACGGAACTCATGAGTACAAAAAATCTATTGCACAAGTCTCATAATAACAATGAGCACTGAAGAAAGGTATCGGTGGGGGTACTATTTTCTTCGAAGATGCTTCTTACTCTTTGCAGTAATATAGCATAAGTTCCCTGAGCGCGCTTTGTCTGTTACATCCTTATGGCCTGATTGCCTGGTTATTGGAAACACCATCGATATTCTCGACCGATGGAGTACATAACACTTTTCGGTCCTTAACCGAAGAGGGAGAAGCCGACGGTCGGTTAAGACGCGTTTAAAGTTCGGTTGAACATAGATATGATATAAGTACTTCGGTACATGCAATCATTCTTCTACCCAAGTCACTTGGGGGCTCTTAAGTTTATTTGAGCCGTTTTATAATAAGTGTTCTTCTTCTCAGTCGTTGCAAAGTTCTATTATTATTATTTATCACTCCTTTGTTCGACGCGAGTGTGCGGTCACTAGCCAGGGAGCCTAATTTCTCTCTCAAAGCCGCTAGAGTTTAGTTTGCTAAACTAGCCTAATGAGAAGTACTCCGCCCTCGGGATAGGAGGTTGAAGCCGTAGGCTGACCCGCTCGAAGTCTTGAGATAGGATGTGTCATGTTAAAGGACGACAGAAGCACTTCTTTTTTCTAAGACCAATTTTTGGATTGGCACCGAACACTTGATCTTGTTTGGACGTCATGTTTTTACTGACGTTTCTTCGTTTTCCAAGCTTTTTGGCACTTTTAAACTATTTGTGCTTTTCCAGCATTAGTTTCGCGGTGCAATGCCGGACACCTTTAGGGATTCGGCAAAAACATTCTCAGATATTGCTATATATGCATCGGTTTCGAATTGTGTCTTCGGTCAATAGTTGGGTTGCCCGGCTCCTGCACTTGCTTCCTACGTTCCGTTTTGTTCGGCTAGGCGTGCAAAGGGAGAACCACTGCGATTGTGCTTCCAGCTCACATGGTTAAGCGCCTTAGTGGAGAAAGCCAAAAACTGACTGTCACAATAAACGTAAACTGGTCAGTGATCCGATGACTATGACGGGCCATTCATAACATTGGCCGAAGTGTTTACGGCTTGACCTCGACTGTCGCCAAACACTACCGGGGGCTATTAACTGGCCTCCCAAACTAAATCCTCGATATTTTGCTCTTACATTCGAGCTGAGGTTTCATGATCATGCTTAGCATGACAACCCAAAGAAAGGAATCGATAGTGGGACTATTTTCTTTGGAATACATTTCTTCTGTTAAACAGTAAGATAACATATCTCTCTGCGTACCTTTGTTTATGAAACCATATGGCCAGATTGCCTTGCTTGTCGTAAAGCTTTGCCCTCATAAAGGCTTTATAAAGTAGGACAAACACTCCTCGGCTACTGGCCAAGGAGGTGGAAGCCGACGGTCGGTCAACAAAGTTTTGTACAATGCGGATCCGATCATTAATGACGTAAAGTACTTGGATACATAGAGTCATTACACATAATTTGTGATTTTACTATGGATATTGATCCTTAATTCGGCCACCCGTGCCCGCATTAAGCCTCGGGGGCTACTGGGCTTCGGGCTTATTATTTACAAATATTAAAGGGGCACATCGATCCCCTGATCTGGTGTTGCCACCCGACCAGTGTCTCGGGGGCTACTGCATTGCTTGTCCAATGCAGAAAATTTATGTGCAATATAGTTTCCGAGGAGATTTTGATCCTCGGGTTGGTCGGTCGGACCCAACCTGAGTCTTGAGGACTGAGCACGCCGCTTTTGTGTCCCGAAGTATTCTACCGAGCTAGGACTTGATCCTCAGGCCGATTTTGCAAATCAACCTGAGTCTGAGCGGCTACTGGGATCAGCGGTCTTGTGTCATCCTTCATGTGCATCTCAGGTTTTAGACCGATACACACCTTGAGGGCTACTGGCTATATATCTCGGCAAAGAATAAATTGCACCAATAAAAAATATTGACAAAAAATCGGCCCATAGTCGGGGTGGTGCACCACCTCGGAAGCAGTCCGGCATAAAGCTCGGGCGCTAGTGGCTGGCTCCATAGAGGGCATTTCCGGCATTAAGCTCAGCTAAACTCCTTCAACCTTTTTTGAACCAAGGTGATATGACACCTCGGATATAGTCCGGCATTGGAGCCTGGACACAGTCCGGCGTTGGAGCTCAGATATATTTCGGCGTTGGAGCTCGAATATACAGTCCGGCGTTGGAGCTCGGATGCAAAAGATACCTCGAATGCAGTCCAGCGTTGGAGCTCGGACGCAAGAGGACCCTGCCACCCGGGAACAACTTCAAACCCGAGGTGTGGCATAAAAATAAACAAGGCATTGATGAAGGCCGAAAACTTAAAGGGGCTCCTCGGATACCCGACGTGTAAACTCATCGAATGCATTTCGGCGATCCTCAAGATCGAAGATAAAGAAGATTTGTTGAACCAGTTTTCAAGACTGGCAACCAAAGATGAAGAACAGTTCGAAAGAATCGAGGAGCATCCCTAACTTGAAGACCGGTTCAGGGGGCTACTGACGGTGTCCTGGACTAGGGGGTACTCACCACGTCATCTCCCGATCTATTAGATTGGGCCGAGGACCCCCGTGGCCGTATACTCATGGGCCAGTTCGGACGGCTACCGCATACAAGGAAGATTCCACAAGACTTGGCGATCAAGACAAGGAATTCTGCCCACCGGCGTATTCGGCTAGGACTCTTGTTATCCTAGGCCTCCGGTGCATTATATAAACCGAGGCCAGGCTAGTCAATAGATATACAATATATACAACAATCATACCATAGGCTAGCTTCTAGGGTTTAGCCTCCTTGATCTCGTGGTAGATCTACTCTTGTACTACCCATATCATCAATATTAATCAAGCAGGAGTAGGGTATTACCTCCATCGAGAGGGCCCGAACCTGGGTAAAAAACATCGTGTCCCTTGTCTCCTGTTACCATTAGGCCTTGACGCACAGTTTGGGACCCCCTACCCGAGATCCGCCGGTTTTGACACCGACAGTATGCTTAAGCCCCTAGCGTATTGGCCATACCAGAGTGTACGGGTGTTGGATGTCACGAATGAACATATATATATATATATATATATATATATATATATATATATATATATATATATATATAGATATATATATATATATATATATATATATAAAGAAGAATGCAATAAAAGCCTTAATGCAATGCATTGGCTATTAAAAAAACGTGCGTTAGAGCAGAATGATACAGGTAGTGCGATAAGCAAAAAGTAGGACTATGTCCCCTCCAAGGGCAAGCTGAGGAATAATATTAAAGCAAGTATTTCACTCGTTATGGTAATCCACCTGGGAGTTCCGTGGTGTGATGTAGCTTTCTGCCTCCTTGGTTGCTGCACCATGTGTTCGGCAATCATGCTGCCAGACAGGGTTTCCAGAGATTAATGTCCTGAAAGAGAGAAAAATAACAAAGCGGGAAGCCCCTAGTGCGGTTTAAGCCGCATCTTGGGGCATGCCATAGTCGTGCCCCCTTTCCTGCATGTGCCCATGGTATTTTTAATGCGTAATTATGTACGTGTGGCACAGGTTTCGCCGTTTGGCTGGGACCGGGGTGGGGGACGCATTGCTATGCGAGCTCGGAACATGCCAGGCGGTCCTGTTGCTGATTACTCCGGGCACGCTTGAAGGTGTTTGGGTCTTTAAACGCCGAACTAGTGGATTGCCTTAAGAGGCTACTTTGTGCTTCCGCTGCGAGGGCCGCAGTGTGCTCCTCCGTTCGGAGAGAGCGCTCTGTGTTTCCATTAACTGTAATGACCCCCTGAGGTCCTGGGATCTTGAGGTTGAGGTATGCATAATGTGGTACCGCATTGAATTTCGCAAATGCGGTTCGCCCGAGCAGTGCATCATAACCACTGCTGAACGGGACTATATCGAAGATTAACTATTCGCTTCGGAAGTTATCCGGGGATCCGAAGACCACTTCCAGTGTGACTAAGCCTGTGCAATGGGCCTCTACACCTGGTATGACGCCTTTAAAGGTCGTTTTTGTGGGTTTGATCCTTAAGGGATCTATACCCATTTTGCTCACTTTGTCCTGGTAAAGCAGGTTCAGGCTGCTGCCGCCATCCATAAGGACTCGAGTGAGGTGAAATCCATTAATAATTGGGTCTAAGACCAGTGCGGCGAATCCATCATGACGGATACTAGTGGGGTGGTCCCTGCGATGGAAGGTGATCGAACAGGAGGACCATGGGTTGAACTTTGGGGCGATTGGCTCCAACGCATATACGTCCCTGAGCGCACGCTTCTGCTCCCTCTTGGGGATGTGGGTTGCGTATATCATGTTCATCGTCCGCACTTGTGGGGGGAACCTCTTCTGTCCTTCGGTATTCGGCTGCCGGGGCTCCTCCTCGTCATCGCTATGGGGCCCCTTATCTTTGTTTTCGGCAATTAACTTGCCGGCCTGCTTGAACACCCAACAATCCCTATTGGTGTGGTTGGCTGGCTTGTTGGGGGTGTCGTGTATTTGACACAAGCGATCGAGTATACGGTCCAAACTGGACGGGCCCGAAGTGCTTCTTTTGAATGGATTTTCCCGCTGACTGGGTTTAGAGCCTTTGAATCCGGCATTGACTGCCGTAATTTGGGTATTGTCGCTGTTAATGCGGCGCTTATGTTTGTTGCGACATGACCTGCTACTGCCGTCCTTGGTATCCAAAGTACCATGGTTCTTTGATATGTTGTTACTGTGAGCCAGCCAGCTATCTTCTCCCGCACAAAAACAGGTCATGAGTGTCGCGAGGGCTGCCATAGATTTCGGCTTTTCCTGACCAAGGTGCCGGGCTAGCCACTCATCGTGGATGTTGTGCTTGAAAGCTGCTAGAGCCTCTGCATCCGGTCAGTCACCGATTTGATTTTTCTTTGTTAGGAACCGTGTCCAGAATTGCCTGGCCGATTCCTCTGGCTGCTGAATTATGTGGCTCAGGTCATCGGCATCTGGTGGTCGCACATAAGTGCCCTGAAAGTTATCAAGGAATGCGGCTTCCGGATCCTCCCAACAGCCAATGAACTCTGCTGGCAAGCTATCGAGCCACCGAGCTGGTCCTTTGAGTTTGAGTGGGAGGCATTTAATGGTGTGTAGATCATCACCGCGTGCCATGTG
The DNA here is from genome assembly GCF_018294505.1 of Triticum aestivum. Taxonomy (NCBI): domain Eukaryota; kingdom Viridiplantae; phylum Streptophyta; class Magnoliopsida; order Poales; family Poaceae; genus Triticum; species Triticum aestivum. The sequence goes on along the minus strand of NC_057794.1, from coordinate 845,345 downwards.
GATATGCAGGAGGAAATCCTCGATCCATACCGCAGGATCTGTTGTGCCGCCGTATGATTCTATATTTATGGGTTTGAAACCCTCTGGGATTTGATCATCCATTACTTCGTCTATGAAGCATAAGGGGTGTGCGGCGCCTCTGTACTGGGCTATATCGCAACGCAGCTCCAATGAGTCTTGCCCGCGGTGCTCGGCCCGACCGAATTTACTTTTACTGTATCCGACGTGACGTTTTCCGTCTCGCATAGTGGCGTATTTCCCCATGCCTTTTTATTTTAATGGCGTCCGGGTGCAGGCTGAGATTTTGGCTGGAATGCCTCTCTATCGCGGCCACGAGGTGGCCGATCAGCCGCGTCATAAGCTTCTTCCTCCAGTCGGGGTAGCAACCTACATTTTGGGTAACTCTTGGAGGGGCGTTCGAGTTTATATTCCTCGGTCGCGAGGACTTCAGTCCATCTGTCAGCTAGCAGATCTTGATCAGCTTGAAGCTGCTGCTGCTTTTTCTTAAGGCTATTTGTCGTGGCTATAAGCTGGCGCTTGAAGCGCTCTTGTTCGATGGGATCCTCTGGCACGATGAGTTCTTCATCGTCGAGGCTTGCCTCGTCTTCGGAGGGGGGCATGTAATTATCATCCTCCACCTCTCCATCTTCCGTTCTCTCTGGAGGGCTGGCCTCTCCATCCTCCTGTCCTAGATCGTGCTGGAGGGGATTGTTTCCATCTTCGGCACTATCCGGAGTGTTATTATCTCCTGTGCTGGTATCATCACTTTTGCTTTGGCGGGACTTAGAGCGGCGCCGCTGACGTCGGCGCTTGGGTTGCTTCTTGGAGGGGTCATCCTCAGCTGTCTCGTCGCCATTGCCTTCTTTGGGTGTGTCCACCATGTATATATCGTATGATGAGGTGGTTGTCCAGTGCCCTGTGGGCAGTGGTTACTCTTTGTCTCCCGCATCGTCGTCCATACCGTCGATGTCTTCGGAGTCGAAGTCGAGCATGTCGGTTAAGTCGTCGACAGTGGCTACTAAGTGGGTGGTGGGTGGGCAGCGAATTTCTTCGTCGTCCGCATCCCAATCCTGCCGGTCATAATCCAGCCAGTACTCTCCTGACAAAGAGACCTTAGTGAATTCAGTATGTCGCCAAAGGGCGAGTGCTGAAAGATATCCGCGGCAGTGAACTTCATGATCGGCGCCCAATCGGATTCGATTGGTAGGGGCGCGGATGGTTCAAAGTTCGGAGGAGAGTCCGGCAATGTGGAGTCACGGGCCTCGCGAAGGATAAGGTTGGTGTTCGGTTCGATCTCCGTTGAGGCTGCTGCCTCCATGGCGGGGTCTAACCACCCGCCCTCGGTCGGCGCAGCTGGCTCCGAATTAAAGGTCGGAGCGGATGCTGGTGCGGCCTCCAGGACACTGTTTGGCGGCAGAGCTAAATCATGCCCATCGTGACAGTGCGGCGCACTCGGCAGGGGCTCGAATCCGTTGATGATCAAGTCTCCGCGGATATCGGCCGTGTAGTTTAAGCTTCCAAACCTGACCCGATGGACAGGGGCATAGCTTTCAATCTGCTCCAGATGGCCAAGTGAATTGGCCCCGCAGTGCAAAGGCGCTGAATACAAAAATTTGTCCGGAGAGAAAAGTCTCACCCTGGACTGCATCGCTAACGATGATCAAAGGAGCCATGAAACCTAACAGCGACGACACAGAGGAACTCTCAATGAAAGCACCAATGTCGGTGTCAAAACCGGCGGATCTTGGGTAGGGGGTCCCGAACTGTGCGTCTAAGGAGGATGGTAACAGGAGGCAGGGAACACGATGTTTTACCTAGGTTCGGGCCCTCTTGATGGATGTAAAACCCTACGTCCTGCTTGATTTATTCTTGATGATATGAGTATTACAAGAGTCGATCTACCACGAGATCGGAGAGGCTAAACCCTAGAAGCTATCCTATTGCATGATTCTATGTTGTCCTACGGACTAAAACCCTCTGGTTTATATAGACACTGGAGAGGGTTAGGGTTACACAAGGTCGGTTACAAAGGAGGAGATATCCATATCCGTACTGCCTAGCTTGCCTTCCATGCCAAGTAGAGTCCCATTCGGACACGAGACGAAGTCTTCAATCTTGTATCTTCATAGTCCAACAGTCCGGCCAAAGGATATAGTCCGGCTGTCCGGAGACCCCTAATCCCAGACTCCCTCACATACCAAATATGATAACACCTAGATCTATTATTGCTTTTATGCCTTGCTAGGGGCGTTAAATGATAGCGCTTGTTGGGAGGTAACCCAATTTTATTTTTGTTTCTTGCTTTTTGGTTCTGTTTAGTAATAAATAATTCATCTAGCCTCTGTTTAGATGTGGTTTTATGCTTTTAATTAGTGTTTGTGCCAAGTAGAACCTTTGGGAAGACTTGGGGAAAGTCTTTGCGATCTTGCTGTAAAAAACAGAAACTTTAGCGCTCACAAGATTTGCTGCCATTTTTTACTGGAGAGTGCGATTAGGTTGATTATTTTTGCAGTTGATTAATAGATAAATTCCTCACGTCCAGCAATTTATTTTAGAATTTTTGGGTTTACAGAAGTATTCAAAACCTACAGATTACTACAGACTGTTCTGTTTTTGACAGATTCTGTTTTTCGTGTGTTGTTTGCTTATCTCGATGAACCATAGAGAAGTTGGAATACAGTAGGTTTAACACCAATATAAACAAAGAATGAGTTCATTACAGTACCTTAAGTGGTGGTTTGTTTTCTTATACTAACGGAGCTCATGAGATTTTTTGTTTAAGTTTTGTGTTGTGAAGTTTTCAAGTTTTGGGTAAAGATTTGATGGATTATGGAATAATGAGTGGCAAGAGACTAAGTGTCGGTGTCAAAACCGGTGGACCTCGGGTAGGGGGTCCCGAACTGTGCGTCTAGGCCGGATGGTAACAGGAGACAGGGGACACTTTGTTTTACCCAGGTTCGGGCCCTCTCGATGGAGGTAATACCCTACTCCTGCTTGATTAATATTGATGATATGGGTAGTACAAGAGTAGATCTACCACGAGATCAAGGAGGCTAAACCCTAGAAGCTAGCCTATGGTATGATTGTTGTGTATGGAGTTGATTGCCTACGGACTACAACCCTCCGATTTCTATAGACACCGGACAGGGTTAGGGTTACACAGAGTCGGTTACAATGGTAGGAGATCTTGAATATCCGCATCACCAAGCTTGCCTTCCACGCCAAGGAAAGTCCCATCCGGACACGGGACGAAGTCTTCAGTCTTGTATGTTCATAGTCCAGGAGTCCGGCCGAAGGCATAGTCCGGCTACCCGAACACCCCCTAATCCAGGACTCCCTCAGTAGCACCTGAACCAGGCTTCAATGACGACGAGTCCGGTGCGCAAGTTGTCTTCGGCATTGCAAGGCGGGTTCCTCATCCAAGTCCTTCATAGAAGATTTGTAAACACCAAGAGTAGTGTCCGATTCTGCAAAATAAGTTTCCACATATTGCCATAGAGAGAATAATATTAACACAAATCAAATCTGCTAACGTATTCTGCAGTGCGCCATCACACTACAACCAAGTCCTTTACTCGAATCGTTTTTACTTTTCCACCTCAGCATGTTTTGCGAGGCGGTTTCCTTGGCATGTCTTGTCAAAGCAGAGATCGCGTGCCCTTTTTACGGCATTCTCATCAATACAGACGTGGGTAACCCTAATCGCGCCATTTACCATGGCGCTTGGGAGGCAAGCGAGTTTTATTAGGCAGGTGGGGATGCACAACCGCATCCGTCCATATAAGGGGATAAGGATCCACCTTTTTTCCTACGCCTTCTTCCTCCTTTGCCTATCCATCTCCTGCGCACTCGAGCTCCAGCGCCCAAGGCCGCACTTCCCACCTCAACCATCTCCAGCAATGTCCGGAGCTTGAGGCAAGTGGATGGTCTCCTCCGTCACGGAGGGCGAGGTCAAAAAGCTAAGGAAGGCCGGATACTTGTCCAAAGACATCGCGCACCGGCTTCCCGAGGAGGGGAAGCTTCTCCCCACCCCAAGGCCCCATGAGAGGGCAGTATTCCTTCCCCACTTCCTCTACGTACTGGGCTTTCCACTTCACCAATTTGTCCGGGGGCTCATGTTCTACTACGGCTTGGATTTTCACGATCTGGCCCCGAACTTCCTCCTCAACATCTCGGCGTTTATCGTCGTGTGCGAGGCTTTCCTCCGCGTCCGCCCCCATTTCGGCCTCTGGCTCAAGACCTTCAACGTCAAGCCCAAGGTGGTGTGCGGAAACCAGGCGGAGTGCGGAGGCGCCATGGCGGGCAAGATTGCCAACGTCCTGTGGTTCGAGGGCTCCTTTGTCGAGACCCTAAAGGGGTGGCAAGCCGGGTGGTTTTACATCACCGAGCCACGCGATCTGAACTGGATCGCACCCCCCGAGTTCCGATCCGGACCCCCCACGCGGCTTATGTCCTAGAAAGAGACGGGCCTATCATGGGGTAACGAGAAAGAGGTGACCGGACTGAAGACATGTATCCAGTCCCTGGTAAACAAGTCAATCAGGCTTGTAAATGTAGTCCAGGTCATGCCCGTTCGCCGAATCCTCCCGTGTCAACAACGGGATTTTACTTTGTGGGAGTTCGACCCGGCACAGTACCGAACCCTTAACAGGCTCTTCGACATGATGTATGAAGACGTCTGGAAGGTGCTAATCAAAGGTGCCGTGGCTCCCGTATCCGCTTCCGAGGACCGCGGATACAGCTCGCAGCGTCATGCTAGCGAGGTAAGCTATTTTCACCTTTTACAGGATGTTCAGCTTCTTTCATAGTTTAACTCTATGCGGGATCTAAACTCCCTTACCTTTGACAGGCTTGGCGGGCGGTATCCGGACCGATTAACTGTCCGGCTCCGCTGCCCGAAGACCCAACCCTAGCTCTACTAGTGAAGCTGCTGGCTCCGGTGCCTTATGTGGTGCCGGAAAAGAAGACCAAGAAGAAGAAGACCACGGGGACTCGAAAGAGTACCCGCAACATGGTGTTGTCGGACTCATCATCCGACGAGTCCGAGACGCCCTCCTCCCATGAAAACGAGGAGGAGGAAGAAGAAAGCTCTCCCCCCCAGCGGAGGGAGGAAAGAAAAGGAAGGCCGCCCCAAGGAGGAAGGCCGAAGGGTCCAAGAAGAGGAAGACCCCTCCGCCGGACTACGCCCCCGACGCCGACGAGGACGAAGAGGAGTGGCCGTATAGGGCCAGGTGTCCGGCGAAATCATAAGTGTTCGGATACCAGAGTAACTCATGATATTCCTTTTGTTGCACAGCTTTCCCTAATGTCGAATATAATCATGCAGCCCGCCCCGGGCCGAACTCAACGAGTCGTCGAGCGGCTCCCTGGATTCATCGTACGTGAACTCAGTTCTGCCCGTTGTCTCCCCCCGCACTGCAGATGACGCCGAAGTGCCATCGCAACGAGCTCCGGGGCAGGAGGAGGTGGTCCTGGAGGAGCCGCAAGGCGATCTCCCGGACTCCAGGAGTAAAGGGGACAAGACCCCCCAGGGCTCCAAGTCCGGCTTTATGCCGGACACCGTGCCGGAATCTTCAACAGTTCCGGACTACGGTAGGCAAACTCCTTCCAAGAGGAGCAAGTCTTCTGAGCCGGCAGCCTCCGTCCAACCGGAGGCGCCGGACAATCTGCTGGAGGTGTTTGAAGGTGCCTCCATCGATGAGGAGCACCGTACTATTATGAGTACGGTGATCCAGAAGGTTCAGTCTGCCAAGAGCGGACTGACTGAAGCTTGCGCTAGCCTTCTAATAGGCTTCAAGGTAAGTAAAAATATGTAAAAATATTACCGCATAGACAGTAGCCCCTAATGCTCTGTTTGGCGTTCGGAAAGAAAAGCCGAATAGAGGATCTATTAAATTTCACAGGAGTCTAACAATAAAGAGTCAATATGCGTATGCAGGCTTCGCTGCTGTCCACCGCCGCACTTACTGCGGAGGTGGGTGTCCTAAAACAGGACCTCAGGCGGACCGAGCAAGAGCTCGGCCTTGCCAAACGGCAGCTCGAGGAGAAAGAATGTAAGAAATACCTTACAGAAAAAGGTGCATATAGAGAGGCGCGATTGCAAAAAATAACAGGATTGTACTACTTATTGTAGGGGCCACGACTGAGGTGGTCACCCTCAAGCAGGCGCTATCTGAGGCCGAAAAGAAAACGGCCACGGAGCACACCGAGCGAGAGAAACTTGGGGCTCAGGTCGGCGAGGTGAAGCAAGAGCTTCATGCTCTTATGAAAAAACATGAGAGTTTGGAGCTTGAGTCAAAGACCCAAGCGTCCGAGCTCGTGGCGGCCCTTGAGACTGCCAAGTCTGCCAAGGCCGAAGCCCAGAAGGCCCTCCAAGAGTTGGAGGAGGTGAAAAAGATAGCAGCGGGTAAGGCATTCTTCATGCAAAGCAGAAATATAAAAGTAAACTACTTGTTACTTACCCGAATCCGGAGCTCTCCAGGGGCATTCGCAGATCTTCCCTACAGCGTATCCGACGCTGCCGCATTCTACCGAGCTGAAGAGGGCAGCTCGACGGAGAAGGTGTTCTGGTCTCAGTATGCTAAGGTCGGACACCCTGTGCCCTTGAGCGACCGGCTGAAACAGCTGGTCCAGCTCCACAAGGCGGCCGAACAGGCCATGAAGGGCTTCATAGTTTGGCTATGGCCCGGAGAGGCCCTGCCTGGGAGCTACTTCGGGCTGGTGCAATGGCTGGTGGAGGCCTGTCCAAGGCTCGAGGTTATCAAGCGCTCCGTATGCATCGAAGGTGCCCGTAGGGCCCTTGCCCGTGCAAAGGTGCATTGGGGTAAGCTGGACGGTGAGAAGCTTGTGAGGGACGGGCCGCCGCCGGGGAAGGAGCATCGCAAGCCCGAGAACTACTATAAGGATGTTCTTGTGGGTGCCCGCCTTGTGGCGGATGAATGTACCAAGGATGTAATTTTTTAATGAACTCGCTCGATTTTATCCTGTGCACTGAAAACTTGTTCATATGCGCTAAGCAATGCTTATTGAATTTAAAATATTATTTTTTGTGCGGTCGTTTATCAAAAATTGAGAGATGGCCAGTCGTCGGCTTCTGCCCCCATGCCACTAGTGCTGGGGTGTTCGGTGATAAACCTGTGCGCTCTTTTTCCCATGTTTGGGTCCTTCGAGGGAGGCGCTCAGCACGACTAACCAGGTAATCGGACTATAATGCTTGAACACTCTCACTTAGCCATAGAACTTTATAATTTTAAATTTCGGTGAAGCCCCTAGTTCGGAAGACCGAGTTCGGGGCGCTATCCACGCCTTGGCTGGGGTTATCCAGCTCCTCGCTCGAAGCGGCATAAGTCTTTAGGGACTCAAAAAACCTCTCGAACAGCGACCGGTCTCTCGCCTCATCATGACAGTCAGTTTTAGCTTTCTCCACTGAGGTGCTTAACCCAGCTCAACCGGGGCACAATCGCAGTGGTTCTCCTAGTGCTACCTTAGCCGTTATAGCGGAACGTAAGGCACCAAAACATAGGAGCCGGGCAAACCCAACTATTGACCCAAATCATGATTCGGAGCCGATGCATATAGTGCTATAAGTTTGGGGTGCCGCACTTGTGAAAGTGTACGGACTTCTCACACCATATTAAAGGGTACTGAAGCCCCTGGCGTACTTGCCGTACCACAGTGTACGGGTGCAACATGTCATTAATGAACATATATAAAAGAGAGGATAATGCAAAAAATAGACAAAAAGCTATGCATTGTTTATAGAGAGGCTATTTATCAAAGCCGAACAATACAAATAGTGCGGTAAGCAAAAGATATTGGACTATTCAGTATGTCCTGACCAGGGGCAGGCCGCGGAATTGTATTTAAAACAGGTATACCGCTCGTAACAGAGACCACCTGGGAGTTTCATAATGCGGCATGGCTTGTCTGCCTCCCTGGATCTTGCATCGTTTGTGCGGCAGTCGAATTGCCGAACAGGTCGTCCGAAGTATGGAGTCCTGAAAGTAAGAAAAAATTAAAAAAAGAATTGGGGTCGTCCGAGGTACTGGTTTTGCTATGTCGCGAGAGCTGGGGTTGGGGCCGCATTGCTACGCTTGCTCAGAGTGTGTCGGGCGGTCCTGTTGTGGGTTACTCCAGGCGCGCTTGGCAGTGTCTGGCTTTTTAATGGCCGGACTGGAGAATTGCCTGAGAAGGCTACTTTGTACCTCCGCTGCGAGAGCCGCCGTATGCTCCTCCGTGCGGAGGGAGCGTTCGGTGTTTCCATTGACTGTAATTACTCCTCGAGGGTCTATCATTTTGATTTTGAGATTGAAGGAAATATGCCCTAGAGGCAATAATAAAGTTATTATTTATTTCCTTATATCATGATAAATGTTTATTATTCATGCTAGAATTGTATTAAATGGAAACATAATACATGTGTGAATACATAGACAAACAGAGTGTCACTAGTATGCCTCTACTTGACTAGCTCGTTATTCAAAGATGGTTATGTTTCCTAACCATGGACAAAGAGTTGTTATTTGATTAACGGGATCACATCATTAGGTGAATGATCTGATTGACATGACCCATTCCATTAGCTTAGCACCCGATCGTTTAGTATGTTGCTATTGCTTTCTTCATGACTTATACATGTTCCTATGACTATGAGATTATGCAACTCCCGTTTGCCAGAGGAACACTTTGTGTGCTACCAAACGTCACAACATAACTAGGTGATTATAAAGGAGCTCTACAGGTATCTCCAAAGGTACATGTTGGGTTGGCATATTTCGAGATTAGGATTTGTCACTCCGATTGTCGGAGAGGTATCTCTGGGCCCTCTCGGTAATGCACATCACTTAAGCCTTGCAAGCATTGCAACTAATGAGTTAGTTGCAGGATGATGTATTACAGAATAAGTAAAGAGACTTGCCGGTAACGAGATTGAACTAGGTATAGGATACCGACGATCGAATCTCAGGCAAGTAGCATACCAATGACAAAGGGAACAACGAATGTTGTTCTGCGGTCTGACCGATAAAGATCTTCGTAGAATATGTAGGAGCCAATATGGGCATCCAGGTCCCGCTATTGGTTATTGACCGGAGACGTGTCTCGGTCATGTCTACATTGTTCTCGAACCCGTATGGTCCGCACGCTTAAGGTTACGATGACAGTTATATTATGAGTTTATGCATTTTGATGTACCGAAGGTTGTTCGGAGTCCTGGATGTGATCACGGACATGACGAGGAGTCTCGAAATGGTCGAGACATAAAGATTGATATATTGGAAGCCTATGTTTGGATATCGGAAGTGTTCCGGGTGAAATCGGGATTTTACCGGAGTACCGGGAGGTTACCGGAACCCCCCGGGAGCTATATGGGCCTTAATGGGCCTTAGTGGAAGAAGAGGAGAGGCAGCCAGGGCTGGGCCGCGCGCCCCTCTCCCCTAGTCCGAATAGGACAAGGAGAGAGGGGGCCGACGCCCCCCTCCTTCTCTCTCTCTCTTTTCCCACCTCGCGAATCCTATTCCAACTAGGATTGGGGGAGAAGTCCTACTCCCGGAGGGAGTAGGACTCCTCCTGGCGCGCCCTATGATGGCCGGCCAGCCTCCCCCTCTTGAGCCTTTATATACGGAGGCAGGGGCACCCCAGAGAAACACAAGTTGATCCATGTGATCATATTCTTAGCCGTGTGCGGTGCCCCCTTCCACCATAGTCCTCGATAATATTGTAGCGGTGCTTAGGCGAAGCCCTGCTGCAGTAGTACGTCAAGACCGTCACCACGCCATCGTGCTGACGGAACTCTTCCCCGACACTTTGCTGGATCAGAGTCCGGGGATCGTCATCGAGCTGAACGTGTGCTAGAACTCGGAGGTGCCGTAGTTTCGGTGCTTGATCGGTCAGGCCGTGGAGACGTACGACTACATCAACAAAACGCTTTCGTTGTTGATCTACAAGGTACGTAGATCATACTCTCCCCTCTCGTTGCTATGCATCACCATGATCTTGCGTGAGCGTAGGAAATTTTTGAAATTACTACGAAACCCATCAGTGGCATCAGAGCCTAGGTTTTATATGTTGATGTTATATGCACGAGTAGAACACAAGTGAGTTGTGGGCGATATAAGTCATACTGCTTACCAGCATGACATACTTTGGTTCGGCGGTATTGTTGGACGAAGCGGCCCGGACCGACATTACGCGTACGCTTACGCGAGACCGGTTCTCCCGACGTGCTTTGCACATAGGTGGCTTGCGGGTGACAGTTTCTCCAACTTTAGTTGAACCAAGTGTGGCTACGCCCGGTCCTTGCGAAGGTTAAAACAGCACCAACTTCACAAACTATCGTTGTGGTTTTGATGCGTAGGTAAGATTGGTTCTTGCTTAAGCCCGTAGCAGCGACGTAAAACATGCAACAACAAAGTAGAGGACGTCTAACTTGTTTTTGCACGGCATGTTGTGATGTGATATGGTCAAGACATGATGCTAAATTTTATTGTATGAGATGATCATGACAGTGCTTCGGAGATGGAGATCACAAGCACAAGATGATGATGGCCATATCATATCACTTATATTGATTGCATATGATGTTTATCTTTTATGCATCTTATCTTGCTTTGATTGACGGTAGCATTATAAGCTGATCTCTCACTAATTATCAAGAAGTGTTCTCCCTGAGTATGCACCGTTGCGAAAGTTCTTCGTGCTGAGACACCACGTGATGATCGGGTGTGATAGGCTCTACGTTCAAATACAACGGGTGCAAAACAGTTGCACACGCGGAATACTCAGGTTATACTTGACGAGCCAAGCATATATAGATATGGCCTCGGAACACGGAGACCGAAAGGTCGAGCGTGAATCATATAGTAGATATGATCAACATAGCGATGTTCACCAATGAAACTACTCCATCTCACATGATGATCGGACATGGTTTAGTTCATTTGGATCATGTAATCACTTAGAGGATTAGAGGGATGTCTATCTAAGTGGGAGTTCTTAAGTAATATTATTAAATTGAACTTAAATTTATCATGAACTTAGTCCTGGTAGTATTTTGCAAATTATGTTATAGATCAATAGCTCGCGTTGTTGCTTCCATGTGTTTATTTTGATATGTTCCTAGAGAAAATTGTGTTGAAAGATGTTAGTAGCAATGATGCACATTGGATCCGTGATCTGAGGTTTATCCTCATTGCTGCACAGAAGAATAATGTCCTTGATGCACCGCTAGGTGACGGACCTATTGCAGGAGCAGATGCAGACGTTATGAACGTTTGGCTAGCTCAATATGATGACTACTTGATAGTTTAGTGCACCATGCTTAATGGCTTAGAATCGGGACTTCAAAGACGTTTTGAATGTCATGGAGCATATGAGATGTTCCAGGAGTTGAAGTTAATATTTCAAGCAAATACCCGAGTTGACAGATATGGAAGTCTCCAACAAGTTCCGTAGCTAAAAGATGGAGGAGAATCGCTCAACTAGTGAGCATGTGCCCAGATTGTGTGAGTACAACTATCGCTTGAATCAAGTGGGAGTTAATCTTCCAGATAAGATAGTGATTGACAGAATTGTCTTGTCACCATCACCAAGTTAGTAGAACTTTGTGATGAACTATGATATGCAAGGAATAACGGAAACGATTCCCAAGCTCTTCGTAATGCGGAAATTGGCGAAGGTAGAAATCAAGAAATACATCAAGTGTTGATGGTAGACAAGACCACTAGTTTCAAGAAAAGGGCAGAGGGAAGAAGGGGAACTTCAAGAAGAACAGCAAGCAAGTTGCTACTCAAGTGAAGAAGCCCAAGTCTGGTCCTAAGCCTGAGACTAAGTGTTTCTACTGCAAAGGGACTGGTCAATGGAAGCGAAACTACCCCAAGTGATTGGCAGATAAGAAGGATGGCAAAGTAAACATAAGTATATTTGATATACATGTTATTGATGTGTACTTTACTAGTGTTTATAGAAACCCCTCAGTATTTGATACTAGTTCAGTTGCTAAGATTAGTAACTCGAAACGGGAGTTGCAGAATAAACAGAGACTAGTTAAGGGTAAAGTGACGATGTGTGTTGGAAGTGGTTCCAAGATTGATATGATCATCATCGCACACTCCCTATACTTTCGGGATTAGTGTTGAACCTGAATAAGTGTTATTTGGTGTTTGCGTTAAGCATGAATATGATTTGATCATGTTTATTGTAATACGGTTATTCATTTAAGAGAGGGAATAAATTGTTGTTCTGTTTACATGAATAAAACCTTATATGGTTACACACCCAATGAAAATAGTTCGTTAGATCTCGATCGTAGTGATACACATAATCATAATATTGAAACCAAAAAGATGCAAAGTTAATAATGATAGTGCAACTTTTTGTAGCACTGCCGTTTAGGTCATATTGGTGTAAAGCGCATGAAGAAACTCCATGCTGATGGGATTTTGGAATCACTTGATTATGAATCACTTGATGCTTGCAAACCATGCCTCATGGGCAAGATGACTAAGACTCCGTTCTCCGGAGCGAGCAACTGACTTATTGGAAATAATACATACTGATGTATGCGGTCCGATGAGTGTTAAGGCTCACAGCAAGTATCGTTAATTTCTGAACTTCACAGATGATTTGAGCAGATATGGGTATATCTAGTTGATGAAACATAAGTCTGAAACATTTGAAAAGTTCAAAGAATCTCAGAGTGAAGTGGAAAATCATCGTGACAAGAAAATAAAGTTTCTACAATCTGATCGCGGAGACAAATATTTGAGTTACGAGTTTGGTCTTCAATTAAAACAATGTGGAATAGTTTCACAAACTCATGCCGCATGGAACACCACAGTATAATGGTGTGTCCGAATGTCATAACCGTACTTTATTGGATATAGTATATTCTATGATGTCTCTTACCGATCTACCACTATCGTTTTGGGGTTATGCATTAGAGACAGCTGCATTCACGTTAAATAGGGCACCATCTAAATCCGTTGAGACAACACCATATGAACTATGGTTTGGCAAGAAACCTAAGCTGTCGTTTCTTAAAGTTTGGGACTGCGATGCTTATGTGAAAAAGTTTCAACATGATAAGCTCGAACCCAAATCGGAGAAGTAAATCTTCATAGGATATCCAAAGGAAACTATTGGATACACCTTCTATCACAGATCCGAAGGCAAGACTTTTGTTGCTAAATTTGGAAACTTACTAGAGAAGCAGTTTCTCTCGAAAGAAGTGAGTGGGAGGAAAGTAAAAAAAAAACTTGATAAGGTAATTGTACCTTCTCCCTTATTGGAAAGTAGTTCATCACAGAAATCTGTTTCTGTGACACCTACACCAATTAGTGAGGAAGCTAATGATAATGATCATGAAACTTCAGAACAAGATACTACTGAACCTCGTAGATCAACCAGAGTAAGATCCGCGCCAGAGTGGTACGGTAATCTTGTTCTGGAAGTCATGCTACTAGATCATGATGAACCTACGAACTATGAAGAAGCGATGGTGAGCCCAGATTCCGCAAAATGGATTGAAGCCATGAAATCTGAGATGGGATCCATGTATGAGAACAAAGTATGGACTTTGGTTGACTTGCCCAATGATCGGCAAGCAATTGAGAATAAATGGATCTTCAAGAAGAAGACTGACGCCGACGGTAATATTACTGTCTACAAAGCTCGACTTGTCGCAAAAGGGTTTCGGCAAGTTCAAGGGATTGACTACGATGAGACCTTCTCACCCGTAGCGATGCTTTAGTCTGTCCGAATCATGTTAGCAATTGCCGCATTTTATGATTATGAAATTTGGCAGATGGATGTCAAAACTGCATTCCTGAATGGATTTCTGGAAGAAGGGTTGTATATGATGCAACCGGAGGGTTTTGTCGATCCAAAGGAAGCTAACAAAATGTGCAAGCTCCAGCGATCCATTTATGGACTGGTGCAAGCCTCTCGGAGTTGGAATAAACGCTTTGATAGTGTGATCAAAGCATTTGGTTTTATACAGACTTTTGGAGAAGCCTGTATTTACAAGAAAGTGAGTGGGAGCACTACAACATTTCTGATAAAGTATATGAGAAAGACATATTGTTGATCGGAGATAATGTAGAATTATTCTGCAAAGCATAAAGGAATGTTTGAAAGGAGTTTTTCAAAGAAAGACCTCGGTGAAGCTACTTACAAATTGAGTATCAAGATCTATAGAGATAGATCAAGACGCTTGATAAGTTTTTTCAATGAGTACATACCTTGACAAGATTTTGAAGTAGCTCAAAATGGAACAGTCAAAGAAAAAGTTTCTTGCCTGTGTTACAAAGTGTGAAGTTGAGTAAGACTCAAAGCCCGACCACGACAGAAGATAGAAAGAGAATGAAAGTCATTCCCTATGCCCCAGTCATAGGTTCTATAAAGTATGCCATGCTGTGTACCAGATCTATTGTATACCATACGCTGTGTTAAGAGAGGGAGTACAATAGTGATCTAGGAGTAGATCAATGGACAGCGGTCAAAATTATCCTTACTGGAATAAGGATATGTTTCTCGATTACGGAGGTGACAAAAGGTTCATCGTAAAGGGTTACGTTGATGCAAGTTTTGACACTGATCCAGATGACTCTAAGTCTCAATCTGGATACATATTGAAAGTGGGAGCAATTAGCTAGAGTAGCTCCATGCAGAGCATTGTTGACATAGAAATTTGCAAAACACATGCGGATCTGAATGTGGCAGACCCGTTGACTAAACTTCTCTCACAAGCAAAACATGATCACTTTTTGGGTCTTAATCACATAGCGATATGAACTAGATTATTGAATCTAGTAAACCCTTTGGGTGTTAGTCACATGGAGATGTGAACCAATCACATAAAGATGTGAACTATTGATGTTAAATCACATGGCGATGTGATCTAGATTATTGACTCTAGTGCAAGTGGGAGGCTGAAGGAAATATGCCCTAGAAGCAATAATAAAGTTATTATTTATTTCCTTATATCATGATAAATGTTTATTATTCATGCTAGAATTGTATTAACCGGAAACATAATACATGTGTGAATACATAGACAAACAGAGTGTCACTAGTATGCCTCTACTTGACTAGCTCGTTAATCAAAGATGGTTATGTTTCCTAACCATGGACAAAGAGTTGTTATTTGATTAACGGGATCACATCATTAGTTGAATGATCTGATTGACATGACCCATTCCATTAGCTTAGCACCCGATCGTTTAGTATGTTGCTATTGCTTTCTTCATGACTTATACATGTTCCTATGACTATGAGATTATGCAACTCCCGTTTGCCAGAGGAACACTTTGTGTGCTACCAAACGTCACAACGTAACTGGGTGATTATAAAGGAGCTCTACAGGTGTCTCCAAAGGTACATGTTGGGTTGGCATATTTCGAGATTAGGATTTGTCACTCCGATTGTCTGAGAGGTATCTCTGGGCCCTCTTGGTAATGCACATCACTTAAGCCTAGCAAGCATTGCAACTAATGAGTTAGTTGCGGGATGATGTATTACAGAACAATTAAAGAGACTTGCCAGTAACGAGATTGAACTAGGTATAGGATACCGACGATCGAATCTCGGGCAAGTAACATACCGATGACAAAGGGAACAACGTATGTTGTTATGCGGTCTGACCGATAAAGATCTTCGTAGAATATGTAGGAGCCAATATGGGCATCCAGGTCCTGCTATTGGTTATTGACCGCAGATGTGTCTCGGTCATGTCTACATTGTTCTCGAACCCGTATGGTCCGCACGCTTAAGGTTACGATGACAGTTATATTATGAGTTTATGCATTTTGATGTACCGAAGGTTGTTCGGAGTCCCAGATGTGATCACGGACATGACAAGGAGTCTCGAAATGGTCGAGACATAAAGATTGATATATTGGAAGCCTATGTTTGGATATCAGAAGTGTCCCGGGTGAAATCGGGATTTTACCGGAGTACCGGGGGGTTACCGAAACCCCCGGGGAGCTATATGGGCCTTAATGGGCCTTAGTGGAAGAAGAGGAGAGGCAGCCAGGGCTGGGCCGTGCGCCCCTCCCCCCTAGTCCGAATAGGACAAGGAGAGAGGGGGCCGGCGCCCCCCTCCTTCTCTCTCTCTCTTTTCCCACCTCGCGAATCCTATTCCAACTAGGATTGGGGGAGAAGTCCTACTCCCGGAGGGAGTAGGACTCCTCCTGGCGCGCCCTATGATGGCCGGCCAGCCTCCCCCTCTTGAGCCTTTATATACGGAGGCAGGGGCACCCCAGAGAAACACAAGTTGATCCACGTGATCATATTCTTAGCCGTGTGCGGTGCCCCCTTCCACCATAGTCCTCGATAATATTGTAGCGGTGCTTAGGCGAAGCCCTGCTACATTAGTACATCAAGATCGTCACCACGCCGTCGTGCTGACGGAACTCTTCCCCGACACTTTGCTGGATTGGAGTCCGGGGATCGTCATCGAGCTGAACGTGTGCTAGAACTCGGAGGTGCCGTAGTTTCGGTGCTTGATCGGTCAGGCCGTGGAGACGTACGACTACATCAACCAAACGCTTTCGTTGTCGATCTACAAGGTACGTAGATCATACTCTCCCCTCTCGTTGCTATGCATCACCATGATCTTGCGTGAGCGTAGGAAATTTTTGAAATTACTACGAAACCCATCAGTGGCATCAGAGCCTAGGTTTTATATGTTGATGTTATATGCACGAGTAGAACACAAGTGAGTTGTGGGCGATATAAGTCATACTGCTTACCAGCATGACATACTTTGGTTCGGCGGTATTGTTGAACGAAGCGGCCCGGCCCGACATTACGCATACGCTTACGCGAGACCGGTTCTCCCGACGTGCTTTGCACATAGGTGGCTTGCGGGTGACAGTTTCTCCAACTTTAGTTGAACCAAGTGTGGCTACGCCCGGTCCTTGCGAAGGTTAAAACAGCACCAACTTCACAAACTATCGTTGTGGTTTTGATGCGTAGGTAAGATTGGTTCTTGCTTAAGCCCGTAGCAGCCACGTAAAACATGCAACAACAAAGTAGAGGACGTCTAACTTGTTTTTGCACGGCATGTTGTGATGTGATATGGTCAAGACATGATGCTAAATTTTATTGTATGAGATGATCATGACAGTGCTTCGGAGATGGAGATCACAAGCACAAGATGATGATGGCCATATCATATCACTTATATTGATTGCATATGATGTTTATCTTTTATGCATCTTATCTTGCTTTGATTGACGGTAGCATTATAAGATGATCTCTCACTAATTATCAAGAAGTGTTCTCCCTAAGTATGCACCGTTGCGAAAGTTCTTCGTGCTAAGACACCACGTGATGATCGGGTGTGATAGGCTCTACGTTCAAATACAACGGGTGCAAAACAGTTGCACACGCGAAATACTCAGGTTATACTTGACGAGCCAAGCATATACAGATATGGCCTCGGAACACGGAGACCGAAAGGTCGAGCGTGAATCATATAGTAGATATGATCAACATAGCGATGTTCACCAATGAAACTACTCCATCTCATGTGATGATCGGACATGGTTTAGTTCATTTGGATCATGTAATCACTTAGAGGATTAGAGGGATGTCTATCTAAGTGGGAGTTCTTATGTAATATGATTAAATTGAACTTAAATTTATCATGAACTTAGTCCTGGTAGTATTTTGCAAATTATGTTATAGATCAATAGCTCGCATTGTTGCTTCCATGTGTTTATTTTGATATGTTCCTAGAGAAAATTGTGTTGAAAGATGTTAGTAGCAATGATGCGGATTGGATCCGTGATCTGAGGTTTATCCTCATTGCTGCACAGAAGAATTATGTCCTTGATGCGCCGCTAGGTGACAGACCTATTGCAGGAGCAGATGCAGACGTTATGAACGTTTGGCTAGCTCAATATTATGACTACTTGATAGTTTAGTGCACCATGCTTAATGGCTTAGAATCGGGACTTCAAAGACGTTTTGAACGTCATGGAGCATATGAGATGTTCCAGGAGTTGAAGTTAATATTTCAAGCAAATACCCGAGTTGACAGATATGGAAGTCTCCAACAAGTTCCATAGCTAAAAGATGGAGGAGAATCGCTCAACTAGTGAGCATGTGCCCAGATTGTCTGAGTACAACAATCGCTTGAATCAAGTGGGAGTTAATCTTCCAGATAAGATAGTGATTGACAGAATTGTCTAGTCACCATCACCAAGTTAGTAGAACTTTGTGATGAACTATGATATGCAAGGGATAACGGAAACGATTCCCAAGCTCTTCGTAATGCGGAAATTGACGAAGGTAGAAATCAAGAAAAACATCAAGTGTTGATGGTAGACAAGACCACTAGTTTCAAGAAAAGGGCAGAGGGAAGAAGGGGAACTTCAAGAAGAATAGCAAGCAAGTTGCTGCTCAAGTGAAGAAGCCCAAGTCTGGTCCTAAGCCTGAGACTAAGTGTTTCTACTGCAAAGGGACTGGTCACTGGAAGCGGAACTACCCCAAGTGATTGGCAGATAAGAAGGATGGCAAAGTAAACATAAGTATATTTGATATACATGTTATTGATGTGTACTTTACTAGTGTTTATAGAAACCCCTCAGTATTTGATACTAGTTCAGTTGCTAAGATTGGTAACTCGAAACGGGAGTTGCAGAATAAACAGAGACTAGTTAAGGGTAAAGTGACGATGTGTGTTGGAAGTGGTTCCAAGATTGATATGATCATCATCGCACACTCCCTATACTTTCGGGATTAGTGTTGAACCTGAATAAGTGTTATTTGGTGTTTGCATTAAGCATGAATATGATTTGATCATGTTTATTGTAATACGGTTATTCATTTAAGAGAGAGAATAAATTGTTGTTCTGTTTACATGAATAAAACCTTGTATGGTTACACACCCAATGAAAATAGTTCGTTAGATCTCGATCCTAGTGATACACATAATCATAATATTGAAACCAAAAAGATGCAAAGTTAATAATGATAGTGCAACTTATTTGTAGCACTGCCGTTTAGGTCATATTGGTGTAAAGCGCATGAAGAAACTCCATGCTGGTGGAATTTTGGAATCACTTGATTATGAATCACTTGATGCTTGCAAACCATGCCTCATGGGCAAGATGACTAAGACTCCGTTCTCCGGAGCGAGCAACTGACTTATTGGAAATAATACATACTGATGTATGCGGTCCGATGAGTGTTAAGGCTCACAGCAAGTATCGTTAATTTATGAACTTCACAGATGATTTGAGCAGATATGGGTATATCTACTTGACGAAACATAAGTCTGAAACATTTGAAAAGTTCAAAGAATCTCAGAGTGAAGTGGAAAATCATCGCGACAAGAAAATAAAGTTTCTACGATCTGATCGTGGAGACAAATATTTGAGTTACGAGTTTGGTCTTCAATTAAAACAATGTGGAATAGTTTCACAAACTCATGCCGCATGGAACACCACAGTATAATGGTGTGTCCGAATGTCATAACCATACTTTATTGGATATAGTATAATCTATGATGTCTCTTACCGATCTGCCACTATCGTTTTGGAGTTATGCATTAGAGACAACTGCATTCACGTTAAATAGGGCACCATCTAAATCCGTTGAGACAACACCATATGAACTATGGTTTGGCAAGAAACCTAAGATGTCGTTTCTTAAAGTTTGGAACTGCGATGCTTATGTGAAAAAGTTTCAACATGATAAGCTCGAACCCAAATCGGAGAAGTAAATCTTCATAGGATATCCAAAGGAAACTATTGGATACACCTTCTATCACAGATCCGAAGGCAAGACTTTTGTTGCTAAATTTGGAAACTTACTAGAGAAGCAGTTTCTCTCGAAAGAAGTGAGTGGGAGGAAAGTAAAAAAAACTTGATAAGGTAATTGTACCTTCTCCCTTATTGGAAAGTAGTTCATCACAGAAATCTGTTTCTGTGACACCTACACCAATTAGTGAGGAAGCTAATGATAATGGTCATGAAACTTCAGAACAAGATACTACTGAACCTCGTAGATCAACCAGAGTAAGATCCGCACCAGAGTGGTACGGTAATCTTGTTCTGGAAGTCATGCTACTAGATCATGATGAACCTACGAACTATGAAGAAGCGATGGTGAGCCCAGATTCCGCAAAATGGCTTGAAGCCATGAAATCTGAGATGAGATCCATGTATGAGAACAAAGTATGGACTTTGGTTGACTTGCCCAATGATCGGCAAGCAATTGAGAATAAATGGATCTTTAAGAAGAAGACTGACGCCGACGGTAATATTACTGTCTACAAAGCTCGACTTGTCGCAAAAGGGTTTCGGCAAGTTCAAGGGATTGACTACGATGAGACCTTCTCACCCGTAGCGATGCTTAAGTCTGTCCGAATCATGTTAGCAATTGCTGCATTTTATGATTATGAAATTTGGCAGATGGATGTCAAAACTGCATTCCTGAATGGATTTCTGGAAGAAGGGTTGTCTATGATGCAACCGGAGGGTTTTGTCGATCAAAAGGAAGCTAACAAAGTGTGCAAGCTCCAGCGATCCATTTATGGACTGGTGCAAGCCTCTCGGAGTTGGAATAAACGCTTTGATAGTGTGATCAAAGCATTTGGTTTTATACAGACTTTTGGAGAAGCCTGTATTTACAAGAAAGTGAGTGGGAGCACTACAACATTTCTGATAAAGTATATGAGAAAGACATATTGTTGATCGGAGATAATGTAGAATTATTCTGCAAAGCATAAAGGAATGTTTGAAAGGAGTTTTTCAAAGAAAGACCTCGGTGAAGCTACTTACATATTGAGTATCAAGATCTATAGAGATCGATCAAGACGCTTGATAAGTTTTTTCAATGAGTACATACCTTGACAAGATTTTGAAGTAGTTCAAAATGGAACAGTCAAAGAAAAAGTTTCTTGCCTGTGTTACAAAGTGTGAAGTTGAGTAAGATTCAAAGCCCGACCACGACAGAAGATAGAAAGAGAATGAAAGTCATTCCCTATGCCTCAGTCATAGGTTCTATAAAGTATGCCATGCTGTGTACCAGATCTATTGTATACCATATGTTGTGTTAAGAGAGGGAGTACAATAGTGATCTAGGAGTAGATCAATGGACAACGGTCAAAATTATCCTTACTGGAATAAGGATATGTTTCTTGATTACGGAGGTGACAAAAGGTTCGTCGTAAAGGGTTACGTCGATGCAAGTTTTGACACTAATCTAGATGACTCTAAGTCTCAATCTGGATACATATTGAAAGTGGGAGCAATTAGCTAGAGTAGCTCCATGCAGAGCATTGTTGACATAGAAATTTGCAAAACACATGCGGATCTGAATGTGGCAGACCCGTTGACTAAACTTCTCTCACAAGCAAAACATGATCACTTTTTGGGTCTTAATCACATAGCGATATGAACTAGATTATTGAATCTAATAAACCCTTTGGGTGTTAGTCACATGGAGATGTGAACCAATCACATAAAGATGTGAACTATTGATGTTAAATCACATGGCGATGTGATCTAGATTATTGACTCTAGTGCAAGTGGGAGACTGAAGGAAATATGCCCTAGAGGCAATAATAAAGTTATTATTTATTTCCTTATATCATGCTAAATTTTTATTATTCATGCTAGAATTGTATTAACCGGAAACATAATACATGTGTGAATACATAGACAAACAGAGTGTCACTAGTATGCCTCTACTTGACTAGCTTGTTAATCAAAGATGGTTATGTTTCCTAACCATGGACAAAGAGTTGTTATTTGATTAACGGGATCACATCATTAGGTGAATGATCTGATTGACATGACCCATTCCATTAGCTTAGCACCCGATCGTTTAGTATGTTGCTATTGCTTTCTTCATGATTTATACATGTTCCTATGACTATGAGATTATGCAACTCCCGTTTGCCAGAGGGACACTTTGTGTGCTACCAAACATCACAACGTAACTGGGTGATTATAAAGGAGCTCTACAGGTGTCTCCAAAGGTACATGTTGGGTTGGCATATTTCGAGATTAGGATTTGTCACTCCGATTGTCTGAGAGGTATCTCTGGGCCCTCTCGGTAATGCACATCACTTAAGCCTTGCAAGCATTGCAACTAATGAGTTAGTTGCGGGATGATGTATTACAGAACGAGTAAAGAGACTTGCCGGTAACGAGATTGAACTAGGTATAGGATACCGACGATCGAATCTCGGGCAAGTAACATACCGATGACAAAGGGAACAACGTATGTTGTTATGCGGTCTGACCGATAAAGATCTTCGTAGAATATGTAGGAGCCAATATGGACATCTAGGTCCCGCTATTGGTTATTGACCGGAGACGTGTCTCGGTCATGTCTACATTGTTCTTGAACCCATATGGTCCGCACGCTTAAGGTTACGATGACAGTTATATTATGAGTTTATGCATTTTGATGTACCGAAGGTTGTTCGGAGTCCCGGATGTGATCACGGACATGACGAGGAGTCTCAAAATGGTCGAGACATAAAGATTGATATATTGGAAGCCTATGTTTGGATATCGGAAGTGTTCCGGGTGAAATCGGGATTTTACCGGAGTACCGGGAGGTTACCGGAACCCCCCGGGAGCTATATGGGCCTTAATGGGCCTTAGTGGAAGAAGAGGAGAGGCAGCCAGGGCTGGGCCGCGCGCCCCTCCCCCCTAGTCCGAATAGGACAAGGAGAGAGGGGGCCGGCGCCCCCTTCCTTCTCTCTCTCTCTCTTTTCCCACATTGCGAATCCTATTCCAACTAGGATTGGGGGAGAAGTCCTACTCCCGGAGGGAGTAGGACTCCTCCTGGCGTGCCCTATGATTGCCAGCCGGCCTTCCCCTCTTGAGCCTTTATATACGGAGGCAGGGGCACCCCAGAGAAACACAAGTTGATCCACGTGATCATATTCTTAGCCGTGTGCGGTGCCCCCTTCCACCATAGTCCTCGATAATATTGTAGCGGTGCTTAGGCGAAGCCCTGCTGCAGTAGTACATCAAGATCGTCACCATGCCGTCGTGCTGACGGCACTCTTCCCCAACACTTTGCTGGATCGGAGTCCGGGGATCGTCATCGAGCTGAACGTGTGCTAGAACTCGGAGGTGCCGTAGTTTCGGTGCTTGATCGGTCGGGCCGTGGAGACATACGACTACATCAACCAAACGCTTCCGTTGCCGATCTACAAGGTACGTAGATCATACTCTCCCCTCTCGTTGCTATGCATCATCATGATCTTGCGTGAGCATAGGAAATTTTTGAAATTACTATGAAACCCATCAGAGATATGTGTAGTGCGGCACCGCATTGAACTTTGCGAATGCGGTTTGTCCGAGCAGGGCGTGATAGACACTACGAAACGGTACTATATCGAAGATTAACTCTTCACTTTGGAAATTGTCCGGGGATCCGAAGACCACGTCAAGTGTTACTGAGCCTGTACAGTTGGCTTCTACACCTGGTATAACGCCTTTAAAGGTCGTTCTTGTGGGTTTAATCCTTGAGGGATCTATGCCCATTTTCCACACTGTATCCTGATAAAGCAGGTTTAGGCTACTGCCGCCGTCCATGAGGACTCTTGTGAGATGAAATCCGTCGATGATTGGGTCGAGAACCAATGCGGCGAAGCCGCCATGACGGATGCTAGTGGGATGGTCCCTTCGATCAAAAGTGATCGGGTAGGAGGACCGTGGGTTGAACTTTGGGGCGACTGGCTCCATCGCGTATACGTCCCGTAGCACACGCTTCTGCTCCCGTTTGGGAATGTGGGTTGCGTATATCATGTTCACCATCCGCACTTGTGGGGGAAAGCCCTTCTGTCCATTGTTGTTCGGCGGCTTGGGCTCCTCATCGTCGCTGTGCAGCCCCTTGTCTCTGTTTTTGGCCCTTAGCTTGCCTGCCTGCTTGAACACCCAACAATCCATGTTAGTGTGATTGGCTGGCCTTTCGGGGGTGCCATGTATCTAGAACAAGCGATCGAGTATTTGGTCCAAACTGGACGGGCCCTGAGTATTCTTTTTGAATGGCTTTTTCCGCTGACCGGATTTATAGCCTTTGAATCCGGCATTGACTGCCGTGTCTTCATTGCTGTCGCTGTTGACGCGGCGTTTTTGCTTATTCCGACGTGTCCTGCAACTTTTGTCCTTGTTGTCCGAATTACCAGGGTTCTTTGATAAGTTGTTACTGCGAGCTAGGCAGCTGTCTTCTCCCGTGCAAAAGCGGGTCATGAGTGTCGTGAGGGCTGCCATGGATTTCGGCTTTTCCTGTCCTAGGTGCCGGGCCAGCCACTCGTCGCGGATGTTATGCTTGAAGGCTGCTAGGGCCTCTGCGTCTGGACAGTCGACTATCTGGTTTTTCTTTGTTAGGAACCGTGTCCAGAATTGTCTGGCCGATTCTTCTGGCTGCTGAATTATGTGGCTTAAGTCGTCGGCATCCGGCGGTCGCACATAAGTGCCCTGGAAGTTGTCGAGGAATGTGGCTTCCAGGTCCTCCCAAGAACCGATTGAGTTTGCTGGCAAGCTGTTAAGCCAATACCGGGCCGGTCCTTTAAGTTTGAGCGGGAGGTACTTGATGGCGTGTAGATCATCGCCGCGTGCCATGTGGATGTGAAGGAGATAATCCTCGATCCATACCGCCGGGTCTGTTGTGCCATCGTATGATTTGATGTTTATGGGTTTGAAACCCTCTGGGATTTTGTGATCCATTACCTCATTCGTGAAGCATAGCAGGTGTGCGGCGCCTCTGTATTGGGCTATATCACGACGCAGCTCGGAAGAGCTATGTCTATTGTGTTTGGCCCGGCCGGATTTGTTGTAACCGGAGTGAAGATCATTGTCACATGCCGTAGGGCGCCTACGCGATCCGTAGATCGATCTTGTTTGTCTTGCCTTATCCTCCAGTATGTCTCGCAGGTCGGGCGCATTTTCCCGTGCCTTAGTTGAGCGGCGTCGGGGCATGGCTTGGGTGGAGGGCCGACAGGCCTCTCTGTCGCGGCCGCGAGGTGGCCGGTCTGCCATGTCGTGCGTTGGTGATGTAGGTGCTTCCTCCTCTGATCGGGGTAGCGGCCTGCGCTTCGGGTAACTCTTGGAGGGGCGTTCGAGTTCATACTCTTCGGTCGCAAGGTCTTCAGTCCATCTGTCAGCTAGCAATTCTTGGGCAGCTCTAAGCTGTTGCTGCTTTTTCTTGAGGCTGCTTGCCGTAGCTAAAAGCCTGCGTTTAAAATTCTCTTGTTCGGCGGGGCCTGATGGTATGACGAATTCGTCGTCATCGAGGCTAGCCTCGTCTTCGGAGGGAGGCGTATAGTTATCATCCTCGACCTCTCGGTCTGCCACTCTTTCATGCGGGCTGGTTTCTCCATCTTCCTGTGCCGAATTTTGCTGAGGTGGGTGTTCTTCGGTGCTATCCGGGGTAGTATTATCTCCCGTGCTGGAATCACCGTTTTTGCTTTGGCGGGATTTAGAGCAGCGCCGCTGACGCCGGCGCTTTTGCTGTTTCTTGGGGGCGTCATCCCCCACTGTTCCATCGCCATCTCCATCTTTTGGAGTATCCACCATATATATGTCATATGACGAGGTGGCCTTCCAGCGCCCTACAGGTGCTGGTTCTTGTTCGTCTCCTGCATCGTCGTCCATGCCGTCGATGTCTTCGGAATCGAAGTCAAGCGTGTCAGTTAAGTTGTCGACAGTGGCTACGAAGTGGGTGGTGGGTGGGCTTTGAATTTCTTCGTCGTCCGCATCCCAACCTTGCTGACCGTAGTCTGGCCAGGGCTCTCCTGATAAAGAGAGAGACTTTAGAGAATTCAGGATGTCGCCGAAGGGCGAGTGCTGAAAGATGTTCGCGGCGGTGAACACCATGATCGGTGCCCAATCGGATTCGATCGGCAGGGGCACGGGGGGCTCGGAACTCGGAGAGGAATCCGGCTCCTCGGAGTTACGGGCCATGCGGAGTGTGGGGCTGGAGTTCAGCTCAATCGCCTCTGAGATTGCAGCCCCTGAGGCAGCGTCTAACCGCTGATCCTCGATCGGTGCAGTAGGCTCCGAATCAATGGTCAGAACTGATGCGTGTGCGGCCTCCAAGGCGCTGTTCGGTGGCAGAGCTATATCATGCCCATCGAGACAGTGTGGCACGCTTGGCTGTGGCTCGAATCCGTCAAAGATCAAGTCCCCGCGGATGTCAGCCGTGTAGTTTAGGCTTCCAAACCTGACCTGATGGCCAGGGGCGTAGCTTTTGATCTGCTCAAGGTGGCCAAGCGAATTGGCCCATAGTGCGAAGCCGCCGAAGACGAAGATCTGTCCGGGGAGAAAAGTCTCACCCTGGACTGCATCGTTGTTGATGATCGAAGGAGCCATCGGGCCTAAAAGCGACGACAAAGAGGAACTCTCAATGAAAGCACCAATGTCGGTGTCAAAACCGGCGGATCTCGGGTAGGGGGTCCCGAACTGTGCGTCTAGGTCGGATGGTAACAGGAGACAGAGGACACTTTGTTTTACCCAGGTTCGGGCCCTCTCGATGGAGGTAATACCCTACTCCTGCTTGATTAATATTGATGATATGGGTAGTACAAGAGTAGATCTACCACGAGATCAAGGAGGCTAAACCCTAGAAGCTAGCCTATGGTATGATTGTTGTGTATGGAGTTGATTGCCTACGGACTACAACCCTCCGGTTTATATAGACACCGGATAGGGTTAGGGTTACACAGAGTCGGTTACAATGGTAGGAGATCTTGAATATCCGCATCGCCAAGCTTGCCTTCCACGCCAAGGAAAGTCCCATCCGGACACGGGACGAAGTCTTCAACCTTGTATCTTCATAGTCCAGGAGTGCGGCCGAAGGCATAGTCCGGCTACCCAAACACCCCCTAATCCAGGACTCCCTCACTAAGCTTGGGGATGCCCAAGGCACCCCAAGGTAGAATTCAAGGACAACCAAAATCCTAAGCTTGGGGATGCCCCGGAAGGCATCCCCTCTTTCGTCTTCTTCTATCGGTAACTTTACTTGAGGCTATATTTTTATTCACCACATGATATGTGTTTTGCTTGGAGCGTCTTGTATGATTTGAGTCTTTGCCTTTTAGTTTGCCACAATCATACTTTCTGTACACACCTTTTGGTAGAGACACGCATGAATTGGAATTTATTAGAATACTCTATGTGCTTCACTTACATCTTTTGAGCTAGATAATTTTGCTCTAGTACTTCACTTATATCTTTTAGAGCACGGTGGTGGTTTTATTTTATAGAAATATTGATCTCTCATGCTTCACTTATATTATTTTGAGAGTCCTTTAGAACAGCATGGTAATTTTCTTTGGTTATGAAATTAGTCCTAATATGATAGGCATCCTAGATGGGTATAATAAAAACTATCATAGAAAGTGCATTGAATACTATGAGAAGTTTGATACTTGATAATTGTTTTGAGATATAAAGATGGTGATATTAGAGTGTGCTAGTTGAGTAGTTGTGAATTTGAGAAATACTTGTGTTGAAGATTGCAAGTCCCGTAGCATGCATGTATGGTAACCGTTGTGTAACAAATTTGAAACATGAGGTGTTCTTTGATTGTCTTCCTTATGAGTGGCGGTCTTTTCCTACCAATCTATTCCCTAGGAGCATGCGCGTAATGCTTGGTTTTTGATGACTTGTATATTTTTGCAATAAGTATGTGAGTTCTTTATGACTAATGTTGAGTCCATGGATTATACAACTCTCACCCTTCCATCATTGCTAGCCTCTTTAGTACCGTGCATTGCCCTTTCTCACCTTGAGAGTTGGTGCAAACTTTGCCGGTGCATCCAAACCCCGTGATATGATACGCTCTGTCACACATAAGCCTCCTTATATCTTCCTCAAAACAGCCACCATACCTACCTATCATGGCATTTCCATAGCCATTCCAAGATATATTGCCATGCGACTTTCCACCGTTTCATTTATGACACGCTTCATCATTGTCATATTGCTTTGCATGATCATGTAGTTGACATCGTATTTGTGGCAAAGCAACCATGCATAATTTATCATACATGTCACTCTTGATTCATTGCCCTTCCCGGTACACCGCCGGAGGCATTCATATAGAGTCATATTTTGTTCTAGTATCGAGTTGTAATCATTGAGTTGTAAATAAATAGAAGTGTGATGATCATCATTAATAGAGCATTGTCCCAAATAAAAAAAAGGGGGAAGGCACAACAAAAAAAGAAAAGAAAAATAAAAAGAAAAAGAAATAAAAAAGGAAATAAAAAGGGGCAATGCTACTATCCTTTTTACACACTTGTGCTTCATAGTAGCACCATGATCTTTATGATACAGAGTCTCTTGTTTTGTCACTTTCATATACTAGTGGGGATTTTTCATTATAGAACTTGGCTTGTATATTCCAACAATGGGCTTCCTCAAATGCCCTAGGTCTTCGCGATCAAGCAAGTTGGATGCACACCCACTTAGTTTCTCTTGTCGAGCTTTCATACATTTATAGCTCTAGTGCATCCGTTGCATGGCAATCCCTAATCGTTGCATTGACATCAATTGATGGGCATCTGCCTAGCCCGTTGATTAGCCTCATTGGTGTGAGACTTTCTCCTTTTTTGTCTTCTCCACATAACTCCCTATCATCATATTCTATTCCACCCATAGTGCTATATCCAAGGCTCACGCTCATGTATTGCGTGAAATTTGAAAAAAGTTTGAGATTACTAAAGTATGAAACAATTGCTTGACTTGTCATCGGGGTTGTGCAAGATGAGAGCATTCTTGTGTGACAAAAATGGAGCATGACCAAACTATATGATTTTGTAGGGATGAACTTTCTTTTGTCATGTTATTTTGAGAAGACATGATTGCTTAGTTAGTATGCTTGAAGTATTATTATTTTTATGTCAATATTAAACTTTTGTCTTGAATCTTTCAGATCTGAACATTCATACCACAATAAAGGAAATTAAATTGAGAATTATGCTAGGTAGCATTCCACATAAAAAATTCTGTTTTTATCATTTACCTACTCGTGGACGAGCAGGAAGTAAGCTTGGGGATGCTTGATACGTCTCCAACGTATCTATAATTTTTGATTGTTCCATGCTATTATATTATCTGTTTTGGATGTTGATGGGCTTATTTATACACTTTTATATTATTTTTGGGACTAACCTACTAACCGAAGGCCCAATGCAAATTGCTATTTTTTTGCCTATTTCAGTGTTTTGCAGAAAAGGAATATCAAACGGAATCCAAACGTAATGAAACCTTCGGGAGAGTTATTTTTGGAACAAACATGATCCGGGGGACTTGCAGTGGACGTCAAGAAACAAACAAGGTGGCCACGAGGCAGGGGGCGCGCCTACACCCTAGGCGCGCCTCCACCCTCGTGGGCCCCTCGTAGCTTCACCGACCTACTTCTTCCTCCTATATATATTCATATACCCGAAAACATCCAGGAGCACCACGAAACCCTATTTCCACCGCCACAACCTTCTGTACCCAAGAGATCCCATCTTGGGGCCTTTTCTAGAGCTCCGCCGGAGGGGGAATCGATCACGGAGGGCCTCTACATCAAATCCATGGCCTCTCCAATGATGTGTGAGTAGTTTACCTCAGACCTTCGGGTCCATAGTTATTAGCTAGATGGCTTCTCTCTCTTTGGATCTCAATACAAAGTTCTCCTCGATCTTCTTGGAGATCTATTCGATGTAACTCTTTTTGTGGTGTGTTTGTCGAGATCCGATGAATTGTGGGTTTATGATCAAGTTTATCTATGAACAATATTTGATTCTTCTCTAAAATCTTTTATGTATGATTAAGTTATCTTTGCAAGTCTCTTCGAATTATTAGTTTGGTTTGGCCTACTATATTGATCTTTCTTGCAATGGGAGAAGTGCTTAGCTTTGGGTTCAATCTTGCGGTGTCCTTTCCCAGTGACAGCAGGGGAAGCAAGGCACGCATTGTATTGTAGCCATCGAGGATAAAAAGATGGGGTTTATATCATATTGCTTGAGTTTATCCCTCTACATCATGTCATCTTGCCTAATGTGTTACTCTGTTCTTATGAACTTAATACTCTAGATGCATGCTGGATAGTGGTCGATGTGTGGAGTAATAGTAGTAGATGCAGAATCGTTTCGGTCTACTTGTCGCGGACGTGATGCCTATATACATGCTCATGCCTAGATATTCTTGTAATTATGCACTTTTCTATCAATTCCTCGACACTAATTTGTTCACCAACCGTAATACTTATGCTATCTTGAGAGAAGCCACTAGTGAAACCTATGGCCCCCGGGTCTATCTTCATTATATTAATCTCCCGTCAACAAGCTATTTCTGGCACCGTTTATTTTGCAATCTTTACTTTCAATCTATATCATAAAAATACCAAAAATATTTATCTTATTATTATTATATTTATGAGATCTCACTCTCGTAAGTGACCGTTAAGGGATTGACAACCCCTTTATCACGTTGGTTGCGAGGTTCTTATTTGTTTGTGCAGGTACGAGGGACTTGCGTGTAGTCTCCTACTAGATTGATACCTTGGTTCTCAAAAACTAAGGGAAATACTTACGCTACTTTACTGCATCACCCTTTCCTCTTCAAGGGAAAACCAACGCAGTGCTCAAGAGGTAGCACGTCCCGTGCCACCTGTAGACCCGGGAGGGGAGGCAGTACCTCTACCGCGGCCATCGAACGCACGGGCTTTGCCCTGACGTCGACCACTAGCGACAGGGGCGGTCGCCCACGCAGGAGGCGACAGAGGGGGAGTAGGGGAGGGGCGGGTCATGGTGGACGCGGTCCTGGCCGGTCCGGTCCCTGACCGAGCCTCCCTTTCGACCGGCCAAAACTAGCCCGGACCGGACCTGACCGAGCTTACATGCGGTCTTATTTCCCATGACCGGACCGGCTGCGCCTCAGCTCGGTGCGGACCGAAGGGACCGACTGGACCGACTACAGTTTGTGCATGGGAGTGCATTGGGAGCCTTTTTAGAACTCTTTTGACAACAAATTTGAATGTATAGTTCATTAGGTTGCAAAAGAGGTTCAAATGGATGAAAATAAGCAAGTTTGCAATAAAAACAGCACAGGAAGGTGTCCAACTGAAGAAAGTTCAGAGGGACTGAACAAATACCAACTGAAGAAAGTTCAGAGGGACTGAACAATTACCAACTGAAGAAATTTCAGAGAGAAGGCACAAGTACAAACTGTCGGCGAGGACATGCAGGACTTCAGCTGCACGTGCAGCAGCTCCATCCCCCGCGTCCTCCAGCTTCGGGCTCGATGGGGGCTAACAGGCGACGAGGTGGTCGAAGACGGGCAGGTGGAGACGGCAACGGTCGGCGACGGCGAGCAGGTGCAACCGTGCAGACGTGACGCTCCCTCCTTGGCTCCTCCACTCCTCCTTTCATCGCGTACAGTTGCAGACGAGGAGGTGGTGGTCGATGATGGCAACGGCGGTCGCCAGCACTCCCTTCCTTCTGCAGCCAGGAGGAAAGGGGATCGGGGAATTGGGGGAGCGGGGGCCTTTGCCCTAGCGTCGTATCGGCCCCTAGCGACTACTGCTGGGCCTTGGGCCATCGGTCCGCTCGGTCGGCCCGATTAAAGACCGGATCGGACCGAAGTTTTTTCGGTCTGATTTTCATGGCCCGGACCGAACAATTTCTGTAGCGGGCCTGTACCGTACGGTACGGTTCTTAATGGGCCACGAGGGGGCCTAAAAGCTTGCTCGTGTCGTCCACCCTGATGGGCGGGGCGGCTTGTTATTCTTATATATAGGTGTACTCGACCAGACCAAGCAATTTAACTTGAGCAGATATTTACTGAATCACCTTTCGGTCAATCCTTACATGCAGGAGATAAAACCCTTATTTGCAAAAACGTCCCTGCAGTTTGTTGAAATCAACCCGCAGTCCATCTTTAAGTCATACCGAACCGTTTTTTTAGTTTTCTCAGAAACCCCCCTGAGCTTTTAGGTAATCAACCCGCCGTACATATTTAAGTCATACGAATCGTTTTTTTCTATTTTAACAGAAAACCCCCTGACCTTTCGGTTAAACAATCCGCAGTTTATCTAAAACAAAATTATCCATATCTTTTAAATCGTAACTCCGATTTTAACATATTATATATGAAATTTGATTAGAAAAATGTGTAGAATCCAAATATGTTGATACTTTTAGCTGTTAAATATTTTTAAACTATTAATTTGGATGCAAACTTAATTTATAGTGCACGGTCCGGGTTTTTTTCGCACTGGCGGCGTTCCAAATTGCAAATAAACACATATTAAAACCAGATTGAGAGGGAAAAAACATTGATAACCACGCATGCATAACTCTGAAAAACCTCGCAGGGAAAAACAACATTTTTCTCATCTTATTCTCAGTGATTGCGCGCGCGCGCGCGCGTGTGTGTATGTATGTGAGAGAGAGACGCCTTAGGACAGACCACATTCAAATGTGTTTTCGTTGACCACCGGGAACACATCTTATTCTCAGTGATTGCGCGCGTGCGCGTGTGTGTGTATGTATGTGAGAGAAAGACGCCTTAGGACAGACCACATTCAAATGTGTTTTCGTTGTGTGAGCATTGAGACCACCACCGGGAACACAAATGTGATGCCATTTTAAAATAAAGAGCGTCTACGTATCAAACTCTCAAGTCGTGGTTATTGGGTTAAGAGCGTGTGTGTTTTTCTGTCCCGTTGCAACGCACGAGCTCTTTTGCTAGTAGATATAGAATAGATATAGATCAGGTCCTTTTGTACGTCAGTTATTTTTTCGTCCGTCATCCAACCTCGCACTAGACAATCCAACGTTCCAACCTCGCACTAGACAATCCAACATTAGAAATAGAAAATAAAGAAAAGGGGAAGAAAAGGTGTACTCGACCAGACCAAGCAATTTAACTTGAGCAGATATTTACTGAATCACCTTTCGGTCAATACTTACATGCAGGAGATAAAACCCTTATTTGCAAAAACGTCCCTGCAGTTTGTTGAAATCAACCAGCAGTCCATCTTTAAGTCATACCGAACCGTTTTTTTAGTTTTCTCAGAAACCCCCCTGAGCTTTTAGTAATCAACCCGCCGTACATATATAAGTCATACGAATCGTTTTTTTCTATTTTAACAGAAAACCCCCTGACCTTTCGGTTAAACAATCCGCAGTTTATCTAAAACAAAATTATCCATATCTTTTAAATCGTAACTCCGATTTTAACATATTATATATGAAATTTGATTAGAAAAATGTGTAGAATCCAAATATGTTGTTAGTTTTAGTTGTTAAATATTTTTAAACTATTAATTTGGATGCAAACTTAATTTATAGTGCACGGTCCGGGGTTTTTTCGCACTGGCGGCGTTCCAAATTGCAAATAAACACATATTAAAACCAGATTGAGAGGGAAAAAACATTGATAACCACGCATGCACAACTCTGAAAAACCTCGCAGGGAAAAACAACATTTTTCTCATCTTATTCTCAGTGATTGCGCGCGCGCGCGCGTGTGTGTATGTATGTGAGAGAGAGACGCCTTAGGACAGACCACATTCAAATGTGTTTTCGTTGACCACCGGGAACACATCTTATTCTCAGTGATTGCGCGCGCGCGCGCATGTGTGTGTGTGTATGTATGTGAGAGAGAGACGCCTTAGGACAGACCACATTCAAATGTGTTTTCGTTGTGTGAGCATTGAGACCACCACCAGGAACACAAATGTGATGCCATTTTAAAATAAAGAGCGTCTACGTATCAAACTCTCAAGTCGTGGTTATTGGGTTAAGAGCGTGTGTGTTTTTCTGTCCCGTTGCAACGCACGAGCTCTTTTGCTAGTAGATATAGAATAGATATAGATCAGTCCCTTTTGTACGTCAGTTATTTTTTCGTCCGTCATCCAACCTCGCACTAGACAATCCAACGTTCCAACCTCGCACTAGACAATCCAACATTAGAAATAGAAAATAAAGAAAAGGGAAAGAAAAGGTGTACTCGACCAGACCAAGCAATTTAACTTGAGCAGATATTTACTGAATCACCTTTCGGTCAATCCTTACATGCAGGAGATAAAACCCTTATTTGCAAAAACGTCCCTGCAGTTTGTTGAAATCAACCCGCAGTCCATCTTTAAGTCATACCGAACCGTTTTTTTAGTTTTCTCAGAAACCCCCCTGAGCTTTTAGGTAATCAACCCGCCGTACATATATAAGTCATACGAATCGTTTTTTTCTATTTTAACAGAAAACCCCCTGACCTTTCGGTTAAACAATCCGCAGTTTATCTAAAACAAAATTATCCATATCTTTTAAATCGTAACTCCGATTTTAACATATTATATATGAAATTTGATTAGAAAAATGTGTAGAATCCAAATATGTTGTTACTTTTAGCTGTTAAATATTTCTAAACTATTAATCTGGATGCAAACTTAATTTATAGTGCACGGTCCGGGTTTTTTTCGCACTGGCGGCGTTCCAAATTGCAAATAAACACATATTAAAACCAGATTGAGAGGGAAAAAACATTGATAACCACGCATGCACAACTCTGAAAAACCTCGCAGGGAAAAACAACATTTTTCTCATCTTATTCTCAGTGATTGCGCGCGCGCGCGCGTGTGTATGTATGTGAGAGAGAGACGCCTTAGGACAGACCACATTCAAATGTGTTTTCGTTGACCACCGGGAACACATCTTATTCTCAGTGATTGCGCGCGCGCGCGCGTGTGTGTGTATGTATGTGAGAGAGAGACGCCTTAGGACAGACCACATTCAAATGTGTTTTCGTTGTGTGAGCATTGAGACCACCACCGGGAACACAAATGTGATGCCATTTTAAAATAAAGAGCGTCTACGTATCAAACTCTCAAGTCGTGGTTATTGGGTTAAGAGCGTGTGTGTTTTTCTGTCCCGTTGCAACGCACGAGCTCTTTTGCTAGTAGATATAGAATAGATATAGATCAGTCCCTTTTGTACGTCAGTTATTTTTTCGTCCGTCATCCAACCTCGCACTAGACAATCCAACGTTCCAACCTCGCACTAGACAATCCAACATTAGAAATAGAAAATAAAGAAAAGGGGAAGAAAAGGTGTACTCGACCAGACCAAGCAATTTA
Source organism: Triticum aestivum (assembly GCF_018294505.1). NCBI lineage: Eukaryota > Viridiplantae > Streptophyta > Magnoliopsida > Poales > Poaceae > Triticum > Triticum aestivum. Next base: position 810,239 of record NC_057794.1, on the reverse strand, counting down.
ACTTGAGCAGATATTTACTGAATCACCTTTCGGTCAATCCTTACATGCAGGAGATAAAACCCTTATTTGCAAAAACGTCCCTGCAGTTTGTTGAAATCAACCCGCAGTCCATCTTTAAGTCATACCGAACTGTTTTTTTAGTTTTCTCAGAAACCCCCCTGAGCTTTTAGGTAATCAACCCGCCGTACATATATAAGTCATACGAATCGTTTTTTTTCTATTTTAACAGAAAACCCCCTGACCTTTCGGTTAAACAATCCGCAGTTTATCTAAAACAAAATTATCCATATCTTTTAAATCGTAACTCCGATTTTAACATATTATATATGAAATTTGATTAGAAAAATGTGTAGAATCCAAATATGTTGTTACTTTTAGCTGTTAAATATTTCTAAACTATTAATCTGGATGCAAACTTAATTTATAGTGCACGGTCCAGGTTTTTTTCGCACTGGCGGCGTTCCAAATTGCAAATAAACACATATTAAAACCAGATTGAGAGGGAAAAAACATTGATAACCACGCATGCACAACTCTGAAAAACCTCGCAGGGAAAAACAACATTTTTCTCATCTTATTCTCAGTGATTGGGCGCGCGCGCGCGCGCGTGTGTGTATGTATGTGAGAGAGAGACGCCTTAGGACAGACCACATTCAAATGTGTTTTCGTTGACCACCGGGAACACATCTTATTCTCAGTGATTGCGCGCGCGCGTGTGTGTGTATGTATGTGAGAGAGAGACGCCTTAGGACAGACCACATTCAAATGTGTTTTCGTTGTGTGAGCATTGAGACCACCACCGGGAACACAAATGTGATGCCATTTTAAAATAAAGAGCGTCTACGTATCAAACTCTCAAGTCGTGGTTATTGGGTTAAGAGCGTGTGTGTTTTTCTGTCCCGTTGCAACGCACGAGCTCTTTTGCTAGTAGATATAGAATAGATATAGATCAGGTCCTTTTGTACGTCAGTTATTTTTTCGTCCGTCATCCAACCTCGCACTAGACAATCCAACGTTCCAACCTCGCACTAGACAATCCAACATTAGAAATAGAAAATAAAGAAAAGGGGAAGAAAAGGGGCGCGCACTAGGGGTCGAACTCCTGATCTCCTTTCATATACTGCAACCGTTACCAACTCGGCTAGCTATCTATATTCTGCTAAAGAACAGATTTAGCTAATACTCTATACTCTACCTAATATTAAAGGGAGGATTATTTCTCCACTTTTTTTCGTCATCAGGTCCTTTTGTACATCAGTTATTTTTTCGTCCGTCATTCAATCTCGCACCAGACAATCCAACCTTCCAACCTCCTTGTACTGCGACATAACCAACCCGGCTAACTATCTATTGTGCTAAAGAACAGATTTAGCTAATATGTAAAAACAAATATGTGGATGCTCTATTCCGCACGTGGGCCAATTCTGGGCCTGGTCCGCAGTTAGGCTTTTCTTCACATGGGTTAGCTTGGGCCGTCGAACGAGACCTACATTGTAGTCAGGCAAAAATTGATGCGTCAGTGAGGATCGAGCTGGTGACCTGCGGCGGGATAACATTAGATTGTTCAACTGACCTACCCTTTCTTTGTGGGAACACGTTTTATTATTTAAAATATAGTACCGCCTTGCGTCTTTACACACAATAACATCAATTTATATACGTATACGAGTTCAAATGAATAAGCCACCTTAAGAATTAATAACGGAGAGAGAGAGAGAGAGAGAGTGAGAGAGTGAACAGACTTGGAAAGGATTGCCGGAATTCTTGAGAGATTAATGTAAACAAGAGCATCATATCTTATTTACCCAATTGTTATTGTTCAAAATCAATCGTGAGGTACTATGTCGATTATTCGAAGATCTCATCTTCATGAGACTAGCAAAGGGGTAGACTTTAGGAACAATGAGAGATGAGGCCACTTTTTGAAGTTCACCATCCAATTCAAGCATCATAAAAGATGATCATTTGTATTTAAAGCAAAATTAACCTATTAATTATTTTTAGAAGAATTAACCAATTTATCACAAAAAATAGAAATTAATCGGTTTGAAGCTGTCCCAATAAAATCGAGGTATATAATATTATTAAAATCGTATGTTGCTGAAATAGTGGAGCCATGTTTATTAGAAATGTGTGATATTGTTTCTCTCCCATTGCAATGCATGGGCATATTTGCTAGTGTTATTTAACGTGCAAACCCCACGCAAGCTGATTGGCATGCTAACATCCTACCGCAACGCACGTCACATTGTCTAGTTGATAATACAATTGACGTCCTAAATTGAGGTATATATATAGTGTTACTATTCATGAGCCAGGATGCAGAATAAGTTATTCTTCACCCGAGGTAATCTTACGATCATTTCATAATTAAATTACGTTTCAAATTCAAATAATTATATTCCTATTGATTCACTACGCAAAATTTGACATAAGAAAATAAAAATATAGGTCATAAGACAAGAAAATTTGCACTTTATGTGTATTTTAGACTATATTTTTACGTTTGTAATTTTACATAACGTAAATTATTTTTTATTGTGATTATATATTTTCTTAAGGTCCTTTTTTGCGTCGGAAATAAGACAAAACTTACGGAACGTAAAATTACGATGCATTGATGGTAAAATAGAGGGAGTGAAGAATAATTATTCCTCACCCAGGGTGACGAATAGCGCTATTCGTCATCCTGGGTGAGGGATAGTTATTCTTCACCCCCCTCTATTTTACCATCAATGCACCATAATTTTATGTTCCGTAAATTTTGTCTTATTTCCGACGCAAAAAGAGACCGTAAGAAAATATATAATCACCGTAAAAAATAATTTATGTTATGTAAAATTACAAATATAAAAACATAGTCTAAAATACACATAAACTGCAAATTTTCTTGTCTTATGACCAATATTTCTATTTTCTTATGTCAAATTTTACATAGTGAATCAATAGGAATGCAACTATTTGAATTCCAAATATAATTTAATTATGAAATGATCGTAAGATTATCTCGGGTGAAGAATAACTTATTCTACACCCTGGTTGATGAATAGTAACACTATATATATATATATATATATATATATATATATATATATATATATATATATATAGACAGAACGTAAATGTGTACATCTTTATTATGGCAATTACAGTAACAAGACTCAAGCTGACAAGCTGACACGACAAGACTATTCGCTAAAACTGAAAAAACATCCATGTCATGCATATATAAACTACATCTATAATATTATTTGCAATCGTGTATGGTAACGGCTTCTTCTTCAATGATATGTGGTCACGCCGCTATGGAACAGTTGTAGAGGTCTTCATCGCGTGTGTTGAGCGGTTTGTACTTGTCGCCCATCTTTACCGCCTCACGGAATTTATCCATCAAATGTCTCCTCTTTCGGCGGACAATGGGCACATTAAGTTCGCCACGGTAAATGATGTGTCACAGGGCCTTTTTGAACTTCCGTATGAGCTTCTTTTTGAACTTCCGTATGAGCTCCAGCACCGGTACGTCCCTGCCTTCGTATTTCTTCTTCCTTCGGAGTATCCCATCGGCTTCAATTAGCCAGCACTCAACGCTAGAGTGCCAGTAGTTGTACGGGGCCCTCGGCCTCCGCTTCGGCTTGCTTATTGCATTTGAGCCTGTGGAGACAAACAATCTGCCACTGTTGGAGTCCGTGGCGCCGTTGTCGGCAGCAGACTCCCCATCGTCGTTGGAGGAGATAATGACAACGTCGTCGGCCTTGTAAATTAAAAAGAGGAAACCAAATCAAACAATACTAATTAATTCTCATGTTTTTTCAAACATACATGTAACCAACATATATAGTTATATGAAAAAAAAACTAAGTCATTGATTTTGTGAGATCAAATTATTACGGTGTAGATTAAGTGATTAATTCATGTAATCCTCTGTTGTAATTTTGCACCGCTGTGAATGCAATGCGTTAGCCTATCAAGAGTCCTATGCTCGTACGTATTCTTAAAGCAGCATACAAACCGTACTATGTTGCCTAACAGAAAAATCAATCAACAAATCTAAAGCCGTAACCTTCTAAAAAAAATCTAAACCAATAACGTGTATATCCTGGTCAGGTTTGTCAGACCAGATATTAGGAATCTGGAGATCGAACTGTGGAGCTCTACCCTTGCGTGTCCTCCCCTTCCATTGAGAAATTGACCATGCCCTCTAATCTCGATCGCTCTCCACGATGCAATCTCCTCTCCCGGCTATCTCTGCAGCAAGGTTGCTCCGACTCCACCAATCAACCCCGCGCCCCTACCCTCTTCCCAACGCTGCCGCTGAGAATTCCCCACGCCACACCTCCCTGTTCACTTCAGCTTCTGAGAGCAGGAACGTAATCTAGGTATGCGAGCAGCGCGTCCGCTGGTACGTCTGGTCCGGTGCCTGACACACGTGAGATGGTGACCTCGTCGCTCCATCCTGCTGTTGAGACTATCGGGGAGGGGGTTGCTTCTCCATCATCATCCCCTCCACCGACAGTAGAGCTGGCGCCTCCACCATCGAGGGGGGTGACACCTTCACGCCGGAGTAGTCGGCATACAGTTGCCGACGATGGTACTTCAGTCACACATGAGGACTCCTTGGCCAAGGCTATGCGGCGTAAAGCAACGCAAAACCTCGATCACCAAGGTACTACGTCGCCACCCAAATCATTTTTAGTTTTTTCCAATACTAGCATCGTTTCTAAGTTGAATAATGTGGGTGTTAGTCTGGGAAAGAATGAGAAGGATATTTCTATTTCGACAAAGGCTTTGAAACATTTGGAATATGATCGATTAAAAGTTGTTCCACATGTTTCTAGCAAGCCTTTTGCCTCTCCTACTGACGAGGAGGAGCTGCATGCCGCATCAGATGGTCAGCTACTCTCTCATTTAGTTGGAGCGGTTTCGGACATGGGTTTAGATGAACCCGGGCTTAGTTCTTTGATTGAGCTTACAGCCTCCGGACGTAAATCAAAGATCGCACGTTCGAAAAAAGTTAATAAGTCCCATAAGAGGGCAAAATTTTCTAAATCTCCTATTGTTTCCCCATGAATGGAATATTTTTTAACAGCAGAAGTCTTCATGACTTGGCTAAGCATTTATTAATTGCAGAGTGTAATAGGGAATGCAATTTAGATTTTTTGGCTATCTCTGAACGGGGAGACATGACTTCTCAGTAAGTCTGCTTAACCGTCTTTTTGGCGGGATAGAATACACTTGGGTTTCACGACCGCCTAGAGATCGTTCTGGGGGCATCTTACTTGGCGTAAACACGGGGACTATGGATGTTTTGGCTAGTTCGGATGGTGAGTTTCACGTTAAACTCCATATTCGCAACAAGGCCGACAACATCACATGGACCCTCGTCGCCGTGTATGGGGCAGCCCAGGATGAACTCAAGGCTGATTTTCTCTGTGAATTGGTTAATCTGGCGAAAGATAATCCCTACCCCATTCTTATAGGAGGGGATTTCAATTTGATTCGTTTTCCAAATGAGAAAAGACGTGGTAGGTTTGATAATCATTGGCCTTTCCTTTTCAATGCTGTCATCGACAGTCTTGATTTGCGAGAGGTTTCCATGATTGGAAGACAATTCACTTGGGCGAACAGTCTTCCGGAACCGAACATACGAGAAACTAGATCGCGTTTTAATGGATACCGACTGGGAATCTAAATTTCCTATGGTGTCTGTTCGTGCTCTACCTCGTATCGAGGCCATATCAGACCACGCACCAATTCTCCTAACTACTGGTTTGCCACGACCACAACATAGACGCAAGTTCAAGTTCGAACTTGGTTGGTTGCTCCGGGATGGCTTCCATGACATGGTCAAGAAGGTATGGGAGAAACCGGTGGCCGGGCATACCCCAATACACAAATGGAATAACAAAATGCGTGCATTACGTAAATTCCTTGGTGGTTGGGCTAGGCATACAGTGGGTATCCTCAAAAAGGAGAAGCTTCGTCTTTCATCTATCATTGATGAATTAGAAGCTTTGGCAGAGGTTAGACCATTATCTGAGCATGAAATCGAGATCAAGAGTCAATCGAATGCACAGATAGCTAGCATGCTGCGTGAAGAGGAACTCAAATGGTACCAACACTCTAACTCTCAATTTATCCTGAAAGGTGATTCGAATACTAGATATTTCCATGGCGTCGCCAATGGCAGACACCGGAAGAAACTTATTCATTCACTTCAACAGGATGAGGGCACAATTGAGGGACATGAGCAACTTAAATCTTATATCACTAATTATTATAAAAATTTGTTCGGAGCCCCAGAGGAAGGAAACTTCTCGATGGATGAGTCTCGAACAGATGACATCCCTCAGGTCTCTGATGAGGAAAACAACCTTCTAACAGCACCATACTCCGAGGAGGAAGTTAGAAAGGCAGTTTTCCTAATGGAGCACAACAAAGCCCCTAGTCCGGATGGTTTTCCCGCAGAGTTCTATCAGAACTTCTGGGAAGTCATCAAACCGGATCTCCTCCTCTTGTTTAGCTATCTACATGCTGGCCAACTAGATTTGTTTCGCTTAAACTTCGGTGAGATTATTTTATTACCTAAGGTTAATGAGGCTGAAAGGATACAACAATATAGACCTATTTGCCTCCTTAATGTTAGTTTTAAAATATTCACGAAGGTTGCAACTATTAGGCTGAATTCGGTTGCTGAACATGTGGTTCGTCCTTCACAGACAGCTTTTATGCAAGGTAGACACATCCCAGACGGAGTTGTTATCCTTCATGAAACTGTCCATGAATTACATAGAAAAAAGTTGAATGGGGTCGTACTTAAAATAGACTTTGAAAAAGCTTATGACAAAGTCAAATGGCCCTTTCTTCAACAGACTCTCAGAATGAAAGGATTTTCTGCAGAGTGGCGCGCAATGATCCATAGCTTTGTTTCAGGAGGCAGTGTTGCCATTAAGGTCAATGATGACCTTGGCCACTATTTTCAAATGAAGAAGGGATTGTGACAAGGTGACTCGATATCACCCATTCTATTCAATATAGTGGCGGATATGCTAGCAGTCATGATTGAGCGTGCCAAGGCTGATGGACAAATTGATGGGGTAGTAAATCATCTAGTTGATGGTGGCCTCTCCATACTTCAGTATGCCGACGATACAATTCTCTTCATGGATCATGACCTCGAGAAAGCGAGAAATCTGAAATTAATTTTATCAGCATTCGAGCAACTCTCAGGTCTTAAGATCAATTTTCATAAAAGTGAATTGTTTTGCTTTGGCGAGGCCCAAGACGAGGCTCACCTGTACGCCGAACTGTTCGGATGTGGGTTGGGCCAGTTTCCGATCACATATTTGGGGATACCGATACATTATCGGAGACTCACAAATGCTGAATGGAAACACGTCGAGGAGAGGCTGCAAAAAAGACTTAGCAGTTGGAAAGGTAAGCTGCTGTCTCTAGGAGGAAGATTGGTCCTAATAAATTCAGTACTAAGTAATATGGTACTATATATGATCTCCTTCTTCCAGTTGCCAAAAGGAGTTTTACATAGATTGGATTATTTCCGATCAAGATTCTTTTGGCAAGGAGATAGCGAGAAAAAGAAATATCGATTGGCTAAATGGAGTGTGGTTTGCCGTCCCAAAGACCAAGGCGGGTTGGGCATTCATGACCTTGAGGTTAAGAATAGGTCCCTACTCGGTAAATGGTTGTTTAAATTACTAACGGAAGATGGTGTATGGCAAACCCTCCTCAGACGAAATATGTGGGCTCCAAGGCAGTATCCCAAGTATATTGGAAGCCTGGGGATTCTCACTTTTGGGCGGGTCTAATGGCTACGAAGAAATATTTCTTTTGCTATGGATCTTTCTCGATTAAGGATGGCTCGGAAATTAGATTCTGGGAGGATAAGTGGCTAGGAAATGCCACTCTCCGGGAACAATATCCGGCTCTATACAACATTGTACGTCACAAGGGCGATACTATCGCCACGGTAATGGAATCATTTCCGCCAAATGTGACATTCAGAAGGGATTTATTTGGACCCAGACTACAATCGTGGAACATCCTGCTCCAGCGGTTGTCCACAGTGCAATTGTCACATGGGTCTGATGTATTCCGATGGAACCTACATGGGAATGGACAGTTCTCAGTAGAGTCTATGTATAGAGCGTTAATCCAGTCTGATGTGCCAGTTGATAATAACAAGAAGATCTGGAAGATGAAGATACCGCTTAAGAATAAAATCTTCGCATGGTATCTTCGTCGTGGAGTCATTCTTACTAAAGATAACCTTATTAAGAGGAATTGGCATGGAAGTCCGCAATGTGTCTTTTGTCACCATGATGAGACAATAAAACATTTATTCTTTCAATGCAAATTGGCTCGTTCTATATGGTCAGTCATCCAAATAGCTTCTGGCTTGTATCCTCCTTGTAGTGTTGCTAATGTATTTGGCAACTGGCTACATGGGATTGATCACAGGTTTAGAACCCTTCTCAGAGTGGGAGCGCTTGCCGTTATTTGGTCGCTTTGGCTCTGTAGAAATGATAAGGTTTTTAACGATAAAAGTACTTCTCTTATGCAGGTTATCTACAGATGTACCGGGACTCTTTGTTTATGGTCCCCTCTACAACGTGTGGAGAATCGAGACCTGTTTATGGAGGTGTGTACACGATTGGAGGCTACGGCGAGGGATACTTTTACCCAACATGGGTGGCAGCATGATCTTAGGATTGGCCCCCCTCCGCTTTAGGCGTTATACGAATACTGCATGTTTTCCTTGTATTTCGCCTTTTTTTGAATGAGAGGATATTGTTTGGCTGTGTGCATCTTTGCTATGCAAAGGCTGGGTGTAATGCTTAAATCTTTTAAGTAATAAAGCGCCCTTTTTCGAAAAAGGTATGCGAGCAGAGGCTTCATTGACGAGGAACACTAGATGAGAAGAAAGAAAACACATGCCAGATCTGTTTGGCTATTTCTAGATGCTTCCACTCCAGTGTAGTATTTTTTCCTTTTCTTTTCTATCCTACCTACTGTTTTCTAGAGTCTTCTAGTTGTGAGTAGCTATGAGTAGAATGGTGAAACTTACATAATGTTTTCAAGAGTATTCCAGCTATAAGTAGAAGTATGTGAAGGCTTCCCAAAGCCCTATAAATAGAGGTCCTCACCTCTACTTTGTACGCAGACTATGTACCCCTACCTATAATAGAACTTGTTGTCCTTATCTAAGATCTTGAAGTAGATCTTGTGCCCTAAGAGTTCTGGATTGAACTCTTGCTGCCCTATCAGCCTACATTCGCCTCTAGAGCGATATCTAGCGCATCACGTTGAAGCTGTTCCTTCAACACTTGTGCTGTACACATTGTAGCAGCAAGGTGGAGTTGCTCCTCCACAACCTTTGTGCTGCTTCAGGTGGTATCAGAGCTTCGTTGACCCGTAATCGTTCTTGTTGTCCTTTTCGAGAGCAAGTTGGAGCAAGCAATGGAGCAATTGGAGAAGAGAATGGATGCTACTGAACAACAAATCAAAGAGCCGCTTGAAGATCTTAATAGAAGATTTGACCAGCTGGTTGAGATGATAAGAAAGGGTGTCCCCCTGCTACCAATGAAGGAGTTTCATCTAAAGAAGAGGAAGATGTTCATCAAGGAAGAAGGAGAGGTAATCTTGGAGCAAGACCGCCACAACAACATGTTGTTCAACGTGCTTCAAGAAGGCCAATTTATGTTGAAGCTTCTGAAGGTGAAGAATATGATGATGCCCTTGAAGAACCAAATCTCCACGCATATCAGAGAGCACCCAACCCTACATATGCAAGAGATACATACAAGGTGAAAGCTGAGATCCCAAGTTTTAATGGAAATGTTGACATTGAAGGGTGCCTAGATTGGTTATATGAAGTGGAGACTTTCTTTGAGGTCATGGAGGTCCCGGAAGATCGTAGAGTTCCTTTGGTCGCATACAAGCTGAAAGGAGTAGCCGCACCATGGTGGCATCGCGTTCAAGAGGAGCGCAGGCTGAGAGGAGATCCTCGTGTTAGAACTTGGCGACAAATGAAAGGCCTCTTGAAAGGGAGATTTTTGCCCGCTGATTATGACCAGATCCTATTTATCCAATTTCAAAATTGTGCTCAAGGAAATAGGACTATTTCATATTACACGGAGGAGTTTCTAAGGCTACAAGTGAGGTGCAACCTTGCTGAAACTGAAGAGCAACAAGTTGCAAGGTACATCAATGGTATCAATGATGCTATTCAAGATCGATTGATGATGCAACAAATCTGGTCTGTTGATCAAGCACAAGCTCTTAAAGGCCGAGAGGTTTGTGAGGATGAGAAAGACAACTAAGGCTCCATATCCTCATACCGAAGGCTCATCTAGGAACCAACCTAATAGAGTGGAAGAAAAGACCACTCCACCAATGGCAAAACAGCCCATCCTGAAGTAAATTAGAGGCAAGGGTAAGGCAAATGAGGGCCCAAAGTGCTATGAATGTGGTAAAGAGGGACACATATCCAGTGGTTGCCCAGTAAGGAAATTTTTTAACACGACTATCCATGATGGTGAAAGTGATGAGGAAGAATACGAATCTGAAGATGTAGACGGAAAAGAGGTTTGTCAAGAAGAAGGTGAAGAGGTGGTATGTTTGATCCTGCGTGTCCTATGTTCCACACCACAACTCGATGACACACAACGGAAGAAAATATTTGAGAGCAAATGCACGGGGAATGGCAAGGTATGCAAACTAGTGATTGATAGTTGCAGCTGCGAGAATCTTATCTCCCAGAAGTTGGTGGACCATTTAAAGCTTGAAACCCATGATCATCCAAATCCCCACACTATTGGATGGATCAAGAAAGGAGTGAATATGAGGATCACCAAACAATGCAACCTGCCACTTTCTTTGGGTAAGCATTATCGCTCAAATGTGTTGTGTGATGTGGTTGACATGGAGGCGAGCCATGTTCTTCTTGGGAGGCCTTGGCAATTTGATGTGGATACTACACACAAGGCCAAGGCAAATTCTTACTCTTTCATTTGGAACAAGAGAAAGATCATTATCCTACCAAACAAAACCGAAGGTAATACCTCTAAGGAGGAGGGGAAAACTATGTTAACTATCTCCCATACCTATTATGAGTTTACGGAAGACTTGAAGGAGGCAGATTTGTGTGCTGCACTTGTTGTAAAGGGAGAAGAGCACCTGACTGTTGAAATTCCATCAAAGGTATGTGGTTTATTGGCAGAATTTCAGAACATACTTGGAGAGCCACATGGCGTGCCACCGATGAGAGGAATTCAACATAGAATTGACTTAATTCCGGGAGCAAGTCTTCCTAATCTTCCACACCATCGAATGAGCCCAAAGGAGCATGATATATTGAAGGATAAAGTAGAGGAATTTTTGCAAAAGGGGCACATTGGAGAAAGTATTAGCCCATGTGCTGTACCAGCCCTACTCGCGCCAAAGAAAGATGCATCTTGGTGCATGTGTACGGACAGTAGAGCCGTTAACAAGATCACCGCAAGGTATAGATTCCCTATTCCCCATCTATTTGATATATTGGATCAGCTTAGTGGAGCAAGAGTGTTCACAAAGCTAGATTTAAGAAGTGGATATCATCAAATCCGTATAAGACCCGGGGATGAATGGAAAACCGCCTTCAAGACAAAGGAAGTGTTGTTTGAATGGCTGGTCATGCCATTTGGACTCTCAAATGCACCAAGTACCTTTATGCACTTAATGAATCAAGTCCTTAGACCCTTCTTATCCCACTTTGTTGTGGTCTATCTCGATGACATCTTGATCTATAGCAAGGATGAGGATGAACACTTTGATCACATTCGAAAGGTGCTAGAAGTACTAAGGGAAAATTAGCTCTACGTCAACTTGAAAAAATGTGTTTTCCTACAAACACAACTTCTTTTCCTAGGATTCGTCATAACATGTGACGTAATTCGTGTTGATGATTCTAAGGTTGAAGCAATCCGAGAATGGCCAACTCCTAAGACCATTTCTGAGGTAAGAAGCTATCATGGCCTTGCAACTTTCTATAGGCGATTTGTGAAGAATTTCAGCACTATCATGGCACCAGTTACCGAGTGTTTGAAGAAATGAAAGTTCCAATGGATAGAAGCAGCTGAAGCTAGTTTCAATGAGATTAAACAAAAGCTATCACAAGCTCCTGTCTTGGTACTACCTGCTTTCAACAAGACTTTTGAGTTGGACTGTGATGCAAGTGGAGTAGGCATTGGAGCTGTCCTATCTCAAGAAAGTAAGCCCATTGCTTTATTTAGTGAGAAGTTAAGTGAAGCTAGACAGAAATGGAGTACCTATCAGCAAGAATTATTGTTGCAATCCGTGCTAAATTCTCCACATGCTTATAGTCAAAATAAAGCCTTCACCGAACATATTGTTGATGCCTTGATGCAATCTTATGAAGAAAAACTTGAGTTGGAAGTTTCTATCCCTAGAAAACTCTATGATGAGTGGGAACCAACTATTAAAATTATATTTAAAGATCATGAGTTTTATGCTTTGTGTGATTTGGGTGCTAGTGTCTCTACTATTCCCAAGACTTTGTGTAATTTACTAGATTTCCGTAATTTTGATGATTGCTCCCTAAACTTGCATCTTGCGGATTCCACTATTAAGAAACCTATGGGAAGGATTAATGATGTTCTTAATCTTGCAAATAGTAATTATGTGCCCGTAGATTTCATTGTTCTTGATATAGATTGCAATCCTTCTTGCCCTATTATTCTTGGTAGACCTTTCCTTAGAACGGTTGGTGCGATTATTGATATGAAGGAAGGGAATATTAGATTTCAATTTCCATTAAAAAGGGAATGGAACACTTTCCAAGAAAGAAATTACCATATGAAACTATCATGAGAGCCACTTATGGATTGCCTACCAAAGATGGCAATACCTAGATCTATCCTCGCTTTTATGCCTAGCTAGGGGCGTTAAACGATAGCGCTTGTTGGGAGGCAACCCAATTTTATTTTTATTCCTTGCTTTTTGCTACTGCCTAGTAATAAATAAATTATTTAGCCTCTGTTTTGGTTGTGTTTTTTTGCGTTTAATTAGTGTTTGTGCCAAGTAGAACCGTTGGGAAGACTTGGGGAAAGTCTTGTTGAACTTGCTATAAAAAACAGAAACTTTAGCGCTCACGAGAACTGCTGTCATTTTTATTTAAAGAGCGCTATCTAGTTAATTATTTTTTCAGATGATTAATAGATAAATTCCTCACGTCCAGCAATTTATTTTAGAATTTTTGGGGTTCCAGATCTTGCGCTAGCTACAGATTACTACAGACTGTTCTGTTTTTGACAGATTCTCTTTTTCGTGTGTTGTTTGCTTATTTTGATGAATCTATGGTTAGTAAAATAGTTTATAATCCATAGAGAAGTTGGAGTACAGTAGGTTTAACACCATCATAAATAAAGAATGAGTTCATTACAGTACCTTGAAGTGGTCTTTTTGTTTTCTTTCGCTAACGGAGCTCACGAGTTTTCTATTTTGAGTTTTGTGTTGTGAAGTTTTCAAGTTTTGGGTGAATTCTTTTTATGGATCATGGAACAAGGAGTGGCAAGAGCCTAAGCTTAACTACTAGGAAAAAGCCTAGTAGTAGCGCGGGTTAGAAGCTAGTAGTAGCACGGGTGCCTGCGCTACTACTACGGCGCTACAGCTAACTAGTAGTAGTAGCGCGGTGCATCCCGCGCTACTACTACTAACTATCTGTAGCGCGTGTCTGTGACCCGCGCTACTACTATTAATTTGAAAAACCAAAAAAAAATCTCGACCTCGTTGTGCTGTCAATGGTGTCAATGGTTCGGTCGACGGCGCCGACGCCCATGGTGACGGGGCGGCGGCCGGCGGCGACGCGCACGTTGGCTGGGAGCAGGGAGATCCGGCCATGACGCGCGCCTCGTGGAGGCCGCGGAGGCCAGCCCGGCATGGGCCGGGAGCTGGAGGACCTGGATCTTTGTGTCGTGCGTGGGGAGCAGCACGTCGCGGCGGCCCTCGTGCTGTCGGAGGAGGAGGGGGATGTGTCAGCTAGGGTTCCGGATTGAATCGGAGAGGGGGGAGGAGGAGGAGGGCTGACCTGGTGCGAGAAGAAGACGGTGAGGGCAGAGAGGAGGAGGATGTCGAGGTCGTGCTTCCGCATCTTGGCGGCGGTGAGGAGCTTCGGTTACCTCCCATCGGAGGGATGTCGAAGAGGGAGGGGGGAAGAAAGCAGAGTGTACCAGCGGCGGCCACCGCTGGAGTACGAGGGGGAGAGGAAGAAAGTGAGAGAGGGGGAAAGTGAGGGAGAGAGGAGGGATTCGGCTGAGGATATGGGGATTTCACCTACCTCGTACTTAGTAGTAGAGAGGGGTATAAAACCGCGCTACTACTATCAACTTAGTAGTAGCGTGGGTTTGTAACCCTCGCTACTACTATGGCATGTCCCGGAAGGGCACGGTAGAGACCACTTAGTAGTAGCGCAGGTTAAAAACCCGCGCTACTAGTATCAACTTAGTAGTAGCGAGGGTAAAAACACGCGCTACTAGTAAGTAGCAGTAGCGAGGGTTATAAACCCGCGCTACTAGTAAGCGTCTGCCTATAAGCTTTTCCCTAGTAGTGCTTGGGGATGCCCATGGCACCCCCAAGATAATCCAAGGACACCAAAAAGTCAAAGCTTGGGGATGCCCCGGGAGGCATCCCCTCTTTCGTCCACTTCCATCGGTAATTTACTTGGAGCTATATTTTTATTCACCAACATGATATGTGTTTTGCTTGGAGCGTCTTGTATTATTTGTGTCTTTGTGTCTTAGTATGCCACAATCATCCTTGCTGTACACACCTTTTGAGAGAGCCATACATGAATTAAAATTTGATAGAATACTCTATGTGCTTCACTTATATCTTTTGAGCTATGTAGTTTTGCTCTATGTGCTTCACTTATATCTTTTGAGCTATGTAGTTTGCTCTATGTGCTTCACTTATATATTTTGAGCTAAGTAGTTTTGCTCTATGTGCTTCACTTATATCTTTTGAGCTAGTTAATTTTGCTCTATGTGCTTCACTTATATATTTTGAGCGTTATAATTTTGCTCTATGTGCTTCACTTAGATCTTTTAGAGCATGGTGGTGGATTTGTTTTAAAGAAACTATTGATCTCTCATGCTTCACTTAAATTATTTTGCGAGTCTCTTAATAGCATGGTAATTTGCTTAATAATAATATGCTTGGTATTCAAGATTTGTGAAACTTTCTTTTGAGTGTGTTGAATACTAAGAAAAGATTGAAGCATGATAATTGTTTTGAGATATGGAGGTGATAATATTAAAGTCATGCTAGTGGAGTAGTTGTGAATTTAAAGAATACTTGTGTTGAAGTTTGTGATTCCCGTAGCATGCACGTATGGTGAACCGTTATGTGATGAAGTCGGATCATGATTTATTTATTGATTGTCTTCCTTAGGAGTGGTGGTCGGGGACGAGAGATGGTCTTTTCCTACCAATCTATCCCACTAGGAGCATGCGCGTAGTACTTTGCTTTGATAACTTCTAGATTTTTGCAATAAGTATATGAGTTCTTTATGACTAATGTTGAGTCCATGGATCATACGCACTCTCAACCTTCCACCCTTGCTAGACTCTCTAATACCGCGCACCTTTCGCCGGTATCATACACCTACCTTATAGCTTCCTCAAAACAGCCACCATACATACCTATTATGGCATTTCCATAGCCATTCCGAGTTATATTGCCATGCAACTTTCCATCATCTAGTTCATCATGACACATCCATCATTGTCATATTGCTTAGCATGATCATGTAGTTGACATAGTATTTGTGGCAAAGCCAACATTCATAATTTTCATACTTGTCACTCTTGATTCATTGCATATCCCGGTACACCGCCGGAGGCATTCATATAGAGTCATATCTTGTTCTAAGTATCGAGTTGTAATTGTTGAGTTGTAAGAAAAATAAAAGTGTGATGATCATCATTATTAGAGCATTGTCCCAGTGAGGAAATAATGATGGAGACTATGATTCCCCCACAAGTCGGGATGAGACTCCGGACAAAAAATAAAAAAAAAGAGGCCAAAGAAGCCCAAATAAAAAAAAGAGAAAGGCCATAAAAAAGAGAAAGGCCATAAAAAATATAAAATAAAAATAAAATAAAAATAAAAATGAGAGAAAAAGAGAGAAGGGACAATGTTACTATCCTTTTACCACACTTGTGCTTCAAAGTTGCACCATGATCTTCATAGTAGAGAGTCTCTCATGTTATCACTTTGATATACTAGTGGGAATTTTACATTATAGAACTTGGCTTGTATATTCCAATGATGGGCTTCCTCAAATTGCCCTAGGTCTTCATGAGCAAGCAAGTTGGATGCACACCCACTTAGTTTCTTTTTGAGCTTTCATACATTTATAACTCTAGTGCATCCGTTGCATGGCAATCCCCACTCATTCACATTAATATCTATTGATGGGCATCTCCATATCCCGTTGATACGCCTAGTTGATGTGAGACTATCTTCTCCTTTTTGTCTTCTCCACAACCACCATTCCATTCCACCTATAGTGCTATATCCATGGCTCATGCTCAAGTATTGCGTGAAGATTGAAAAAGTTTTGAAAAAGTTAGAGTATGAAACAATTGCTTGGCTTGTCATCGGGGTTGTGCATGATTTAAATACTTTGTGTGGTGAAGATGGAGCATAGCCAGACTATATGATTTTGTAGGGATAACTTTATTTTGCCATGTTATTTTGAGAAGACATAATTGCTTTGTTAGTATGCTTGAAGTATTATTATTTTTTATGTCAATATAAACTTTTTTCTTGAATCTTTCTAATCTGAATATTCATACCACAGTTAAGAAGATTTGCATT
Organism: Triticum aestivum; assembly: GCF_018294505.1. NCBI lineage: Eukaryota > Viridiplantae > Streptophyta > Magnoliopsida > Poales > Poaceae > Triticum > Triticum aestivum. The sequence goes on along the minus strand of NC_057794.1, from coordinate 793,346 downwards.
GAAATTATGCTAAGTACCACTCCGCATCAAAAATTCTCTTTTTATCATTTACCTACTCGAGGACGAGCAGGAATTAAGCTTGGGGATGCCTGATACGTCTCCAACGTATCTATAATTTTTGATTGCTCCATGCTATATTATCTACTGTTTTGGACTATATTGGGCTTTATTTTCCACTTTTATATTATTTTTGGGACTACCCTATTAACCGGAGGCCCAGCCCAGAATTGATGTTTTTTGCCTATTTTAGTGTTTCAGAGAAACAGAATATCAAACAGAGTCCAAACGGAATAAAATCTTCGGGAACGTGATTTTCTCACCGAACGTGATCCAGGAGACTTGGACCCTACTCTAGGGGGTCAAAGAGGAGGTCACGAGGGTGGGGGGCGCCCCCCCTAGGGTGCGCCCCCCTTCCTCATGGGCCCCTCGGTGCTCCACCGACGTACTCCTTCCTCCTTTATATACACACGTACCCCCAAACGATCAGAACAGGAGCCAAAAACCTATTTCCATCGCCACAACTTTCTGTATCCACGAGATCCCATCTTGGGGCCTGTTCTGGAGCTCCGCCGGAAGAGGGCCGTCATCACGGAGGGCTTCTACATCATCCTAGCCCCTCCGATGAAGTGTGAGTAGTTTACCTCAGACCTTCGGGTCCATAGTTAGTAGCTAGATGGCTTCTTCTCTCTCTTTGAATCTCAATACAAAGTTCTCCCCCTCTCTTGTGGAGATCTATTCAATGTAATCTTCTTTTTGCGGTGTGTTTGTTGAGACCAATGAATTGTGGGTTTATGATCAAGTCTATCTATGAATAATATTTGAATCTTCTCTGAATTCTTTTATGTATGATTGGTTATATTTGCAAGTCTCTTCGAATTATCCATTTGGTTTGGCCAACTAGATTGGTAGTTCTTGCCACGGGAGAAGTGCTTAGCTTTGGGTTCAATCTTGCGGTGTCCTTACCCAGTGATAGAAGGGGCAGCAAGGCACGTATTGCATCGTTGCCATCGAGGATAACAAGATGGGGTTTATTTCATATTGCATGAATTTATCTCTCTACATCATGTCATCTTGCTTAAGGCATTACTCTGTTTTTAACTTAATACTCTAGCTGCATGCTGGATAGCGGTCGATGAGTGGAGTAATAGTAGTAGATGCAGAATCGTTTCAATCTACTTGTCACGGACGTGATGCCTATATACATGATCATGCCTAGATGTTCTCATAACTATGCTCAATTCTGTCAATTGCTCAACAGTAATTTGTTCACCCACCATAGAATACTTATGCTCTTGAGAGAAGCCACTAGTGAAACCTATGGCCCCCGGGTCTATTCTCATCATATTAATCTCCATCACTTTAATCTTGCTATGCTTTTTTACTTTGCTTTTACTTTTTACTTTGCATCTTTATACCAAAAATACCAAAAATATTATATCTATCAGATCTCACTCTCGTAAGTGACCATGAAGGGATTGACAACCTCTAATCGCGTTGGTTGCGAGTAGCTATCGTTTTGTGCAGGTACGAGGGACTTGAGCGTGGCCTCCTACTGGATTGATACCTTGGTTCTCAAAAACTGAGGGAAATACTTACGCTACTCTGCTGCATCATCCCTTCCTCTTCGGGGAAAACCAACGCAAGCTCAAGACGTAGCACATGCCTGACAACAATGCTATAGGAAAATACTAGTTCAGGACACGTGGCGACAAGGACACATCAACTGGATAGTTCAGCAGTAGAACTCATCATCAGGTCTTCCAGTTCACACGGCATGACTTTGAGAACTTCATCTCCACCGCGGACCTGGTCCTAATTCAAACAGAAACCATATTTTATTACGACCTCCGTTCAGAAATATAAGATGATTTTCGATATTATACTCCATATATGACTACATATACGCACAGAAATGAGTGAACAAAGACATTAGAACATGTCTTCAAAGGCATGAGAGTAGAGGGATTACATGCAATATCCATAACACAAGTTAGTGAGGCAAATATACTCTCTTAAAAGGTAGCATTGATGTTCATAAAGTACTCCCTCCGTACCAAAATTCTTGTCTTAGATTTGTCTAGATACAGATGTATCAAGTCACATTTTAGTATTAGATACATCCGTATCTAGACAAATCTAAGACAAGAAATTTGGGACAGAGGGAGTAGTTGAAAGTAATCTATAAGAAATCAGTGTCAACCTCTCGCATGTTTTGGTCAAAAGAGGAATTTAGAGTCATTTGGCACACAAAAATAACATGCAAGATCACCCAGAAAGTTGACTACTAGTACTAGTACTGTGTGTTAGATGAAAAACACGATCAAGATCTAGAAAAAGATCGTCAAGAAGAGATATTACCTGGACTTGCTTAATGAGGGATCTCGGAGAGGGGGGCTTGGACAGGGGGATGGCTTTGAGCTTGTTTGCGGTAGTCTCGGCGGGGTGCTTGCGCTTCTTCATGCCATGAACCTCGACGGTTTTGGACGAAGTCATAGACATCACTTCGGCCGGTGCTCCAGCGTCCATCAAGAAACTGTCAAATAGAAATAAAAGAAAAGAAACCATAATCACAAACCCAAAAGAAGAAAAGAGAGGGAGTTATAGGATCAGTCTCGGGGTTGCAAGACCGGGCCTTGGCCAGAATCAACACCATTGATGCGCTCACCTTTCCTTCTTTGGGAGAGAAGAACAATGGCAGAAGCAGGTCGGGGTTTTCTTGAAGAAATGATGAATAAGATGAGGCAGAAGCGAGGGTTGGGTAGAGAGGAAGCTGAGAGAGAAGAGTGAAATGATGGTTGCTTCGTCCGTCCAACTTACTGCTGGAAAGGAGGGGGTTTTGTGATTTGATGGCTCATTGGGCATTACTGCGGCACTTCGATCGGGGTAGTCTACCGTCACTCTACTACGGAGTAATTTAGTGCATGGCTGGTGGACCCCGATGTTGGCTGTCCCACACGTCAGCGAAAGTGAGTAATTTAGTGCATGGCTGGAGGAGGATCCACACGGTAGAGCGAAAAAGATTACAGCAAGGGTTTCCACTCTTACGATGGAGGGGTGCGAAACACGGCAGCCACTTGAACATACACAGTGCTCCTACTACTAGGCATGTGCAGTGGTACATACGTCAGTACTACACAATCTTGTTGCTAGTGTAGTAAGATATGACGATAACAAATGATGTTGTGCGCATGTCAACTACTCCTATATGTAACATAGTACCGCTTTTTCGACTGTCCGGTCGAGAATGGACGGTGAGATCAATGTTAACAGAACTAGGTCCACAGTGCACGGAGAGTACGGTGCTGTAGTACTCCATGAAACATGAACCATATGAAGCACAAATAGTGTTAGGTAGGGTGTATGAAGGGTGCAAGGGATGGGAGCAAAAGTTTCCTTCTCGACCCACTTTTGGGTGTTTGGCAGAGTGCATGAAGGGTGCATGAGTCCACACTAGTAGGTTGACAAAAATACACGAAGAGGAAACAACTATATTGAGATGAGAATGCAACCAAACACACCCACACGATTTGTGCTACAGTGACTGATCTACACCGTCTGAGTTTGATCCAATGGTCATGTTGCGCTGAGACATGGACATGCCCATGCAGAGGGCGCCTAAACACCACCGAAGTCCCTCTGCTTCTCGAGGCACACGACGTTGGTGATGCAGGGTGCAACCGCCCGCAGAGCTCGCTCTCGGTCGACTGGAGCCAGCTCGTCAAAGACGGCATCCAATGTCATGAATGGATTCCGGTGACGGAGCCCTGAAAGGATTCGCCCGGCAACGGCGACGGCAGCCCACAACCCCTCCTTGTCCAGCTCAGCCCCCACCATCGCACGGAGACGGCTCAGCTCCTCGGAGATATAGGTGAAGAAGGAGACCAGGTCAGGAAGCCGCAGCTCGTTGAAGTCGACCGGGTGGTCGAACTGGTTTAGCCCGACGGCCGGCATCGTCGCACTGGCACGCCGGTAGGCATCGCGCAGCCGCAACACGTGCGTGACAACTTGGTTCACCAAGTGGTTGAGGCGATCCTGGACCTCATCACGATCGGCCCACTCGCGCTCCAGCCGGCTTCCCTGACTGCCTATCGTATCTCTCGCTTTCTGCAGCAATGCCGCCGATGCCTTGAGCATCTTTGTGGTGGACGCCTGCCACTTTTGAAGCTCCGTGAACTCCCGCACATAACGGAGGAGCATGGCACTCCTCTCCTCCTTGAGATCACAGAGCTCCACGTCCTTGGCCCTGAGCTCCGCATACTTGGCATGGAGCTCCTATGTCAGGAGCCTCACCTCGGACTCCGTGATCTGCTGCACCGCCATGGCACCAGGTAGAAGCAATGGGGAGAGGAAGCAAAGGGGGCGAAATAGCTGAAAGGCAATGCAATCTACGGGAAGGCGGAGGGAGTGGGGAATCTTTTGGTTTTCACCACGGTAAAACACTAGTCAACGACTTCTCACATCAGGGAGCAGTGGGTACAGGCAGAGTCATCGTGACTAATTGCTGCCGTGCCTGCTCCCGTCAATTAGAAAATTAAAAATCCTGTCGCGCCTGCTCCCGTCAATCAAAAAAATTAAAAATCCTACCGCACCCAAACACCAGAGCAACGCCGCGGTGGATATTTAAATTTACCTGTCGGCAAGTAGATAAAAAAGGGGTGAAAAAACAAATGTGGCGGCGGCCTAGCTAATCGGTCGAACTAGCCCAACTAGCTAGCCACCGTGCTTCACTGATGTACTCGGCGGGAAAGGTGGTCTTTCGTGATTTGACGACTCATTTACTTGCTTCGGTGCTATGACCAAGGAGGACCCAGAAAATGCGCCGTAGGGCGTCCCACGTCAGGAAGAATATATGCGTGCACCACCCGGGAGGACCCCAAAACCGCGGGGTAGGGTGTGCCACGTCTCGGCACGGAGGAGAAATGTGCGTGTAAAAATATACTGTATCAGACGTAGTACCTATGGTTCGACCTCGGGACCCAGCCAGTCGGTTGAAAACACCCCACTAGCCACACAGCTTCATCATGCAAACGTGGCACGGAGGATAGATGTGGTTAGCTCCGTCTCGACCAGCCACAGCGTCTCTTGTTCTAGGCGATTCTTCTATTTTCCAAATTTTTTTAGTTGTAATAACACCATGGCAAGCTAGCGCCGCTCTTCGTTTGTGCCCGTGCAAAGGTTAGACGATGGAGAGAAGAGAGATTGAGATCGCAGACCTGGGACCCACCAGTAAGTGAGATAACGGTCATGCACGTGTTGACGAGGCACTCCCTCTACTCCACTCAACGCAAGTACTGTATAAAATCAAGTTATGGGACAAAGCCAACAACCATTCGTTTTTTCAGGCTATCAACTTACGCTTTGTAGTCCAGGTTGCCAGTTCGAATCTTGTCCTTCAGATTTGTTAGTTTTAGGTCCAAATTTGATTAATGACAAGTGGGACCCCCGTGTGTTGTTCCGATATTTCAGTGTAGGATGGTTTTTTGAACAAACACTTTGCGCGGTTAGACAAGTAACGACACTAGTTACACGTTTTTTGCAAGTTTACGAACAAAAATGACAGCGAGATAGAATATCACATCCACCCCGCAGCTTAGATACTATGGTGATACGAGTTTTTACACCGTTGGAAGTGAGATCCAATGGCTTGGGAGTAGTCTTTGTAATTATGCGCAATTTCCAAACTCTCCAGAGGTCTTTTTGCAAATAAAACATTCAGGCCTCGTGTGTGCCACTGCATCTTCGATCCAACGGCTCCCCGGTGCTCATATTAGGTGCTCCCCGTAGCTTAATTACCCGCTACGGCGATTGGAGTAGTTGTGGGCCGAATGCTATGAAAATATAATCTAAACCACCGGAATAAATGCCTACACAAATTAATCCAAGGTTGGAGTTCCCCTCGCAATGTAAATAGCTCCGGCTTTGCGAGGGATGGAGAGGTAGTAGCTTCAACGCGTGGAAGATACGCTGTGAGAAAGCGAGGTTAATCGAGAGACATATAGATAGAGAGACAAAGTGAGTGTGGTCCGACATTCATTGAACAAATATATATGCTCTGGAGAGATATTGTCCGATTGAGCTTTTTGGCAAGGGTGAGGGCTGTAAGATAGAGCTTGAGAGATGATCCAGTCACAGACGTGTAGATATATTTTGTGCGTGGGAGGAAGCAAGGTCAACCGATCACATAGGGTCGTCGTGCGATCGAAAGAGTGAGACGGGTTGGAGAGAGTGACCTAGATAGATGATGTGCGTGAGAGAGTATACAATGTGAATAGGTCGAATTGGGCTCAAACATGGTGATATATCGTTTTTGTCCGAGAAAGAGCGATGTTAATCGAGACATACCGAGAGAGAGAGAGAGAGAGAGAGAGAGAGAGAGAGAGAGATTGAGTGAGTGTGGCCCACCATGAGGTCGAAAGAGTGGTGGCGGCTTGGACGGACTGACCTAGATAGACAAGATGCGTGAGAGAGTATAGAGTGTGTCGATCGAGGCCCGAACAGGGAGATATATCATTTGTGTGCCAAAGAAAACAAGGTTAAACGAGACTCAGATAAAGAGAGCGAGATTGAGCGAGTGTGGCCCGCCGTGCAGAAGAAAGAGTGAGACAGTCTCGAGGGAGTGACCTAGATATACAACGTGCGTGCGTGCGCATGCACGAGA
>NC_057794.1:785219-786003 GCF_018294505.1 Triticum aestivum | reverse complement strand
TTAATATCGATGTTTCAATTCGGTGTATATTGTAAGATTTGAACCGAGGACCAGGCATACAGGTAGTAATTTCGAATTCGTGCCATACTAAGTTTCGAAAAGTTGACATTGACTCAGTTTGTTGTGCTATTTTGTAGGTCATATGTTTGAATCCATCCAAAAGTTTTTTCACTACCATGGTGTTCATCATATGCATATGAATTTGTATTAAAAAAGTAGCGTGGATACAGTGAAATGCGAAATCCACGTTAGAATTCGATGTTTCAATACGTGACACACACTCTAATTCAAATAACTAACTACGTGACTCACACTAATTCAAATAACTAATTATGTGACACACACTCTAATCCACGTTAGCATGGGTACCGTTTCGATTTTTTTCAAATAACTCCTCATTAATTAATTTATAGTACTTCCTCTGTTCACTTTTATAAGACCTTGAAGACATTTCAGACAATATGCAAAATAGTTCATTTTAAGTTGTCTGAAACGACTTACAAAAGTGAACGGATGGAGTATCTCGTTTCGAATGACTAATTATTGCAAGGAAAACACAGGCATGGTAATACATACAGATTCATTTGCAAATGAAAGAAGATTCGTTTGCATTCTCAAATGTAGGCGCACCAGGCAAACCAAGGTCATGTCGGGGTGGACGCTGCTTCGGTGCCTTAAGGCACCGAAGCATAGTCCTGTCGGGGTGGTCGCATGTGTCGGACGAGCGCGTAGCACCCAGCCACCCACCCCCTCCCCCCCCCCAAAAGGACGATGACAATATAAG
>NC_057794.1:750675-785140 GCF_018294505.1 Triticum aestivum | reverse complement strand
AGTTCGCGCTTTGTAACATCCCAAATTTTCAATTTGGAATGTTATACATTAGATCATCTATGCATATCATTTTTTTTGCATTTTGGTTGATCCTAGAAATTCTACACAACTCAATGACCCACGGAGAGAGTTGGGGATTTCGTTATTTTCATATTTGAGTTTTCTCAAATTTTGAGAATAGGATCATTTGATTTTATTTATTTTATCATCAATTATTTCTATTACAAAAATATGAGAGAGGGAATAAAATGACTTTCCCAAAATAAAGAAATATTGAGGATTTAATAATAAAATCAAATAAGATTTTATTTCGGAGTTTTTCGGTGTTTTATTTGAATTTAGGAAAAATGTGCGGTTTTTAAAATTGCATTTAGGTCCCAAATAAATGTTCACCTTGTGCGGCTTGATTTTAGAAGCCCGTGAAAATTTATTTCAGAATTTTTGGAGTCCGTTTAGTATTTCTTTTTATTTTTCTTCCGCGCGTAATTATTAAAAAAAAACGAACCGACCTACGGGACGTGTCCTATCCGGACTTCGGGCCGACTTGCCATTTATAAGCCGGCCCACCCCAGCCGAACCCTAGCCCCAAGCCCCGCCCACCGCCGCCGTCGCCCGCCGCCGCCGCCGGAGCCGCCGCCGTCGATCCCGCCGCCCGAGGTTCGCCGCGCCTTGAAATCCATGCCGTCGGTTTTTTTAAAACCGATCGGTTTTTGTTGGTTTTTTTAGTTTCGGTTTTTTAAATAGATCGGTTTTTCCAGTTTATTTAAATAGCGAGCGTTCGTCCGTTCGTGCATTCTAACGAACGTTCGTCATTTTTTTGTCGGATTAAATCTGCGATTTTTCTGATCGCGATTCCTGATCCGATTTGCGTTTTAGTATAACTTTTCGCTCTTTTATCGGAATCAGGCGATTCAAGCGCCTAGAGTTTCGTCTCGAAACCCTCTATCCGTTTAACCAACTTAAACAAGATTTTGCTACTGTAAAATTTTCCCTAGATCCAGATTTGTAGAACGAAGTTGTTTTCTTTCGTCGTTTGACTTTCGTTGCTTCGTTCGATTTGATTTTTTTGCCAACCGGAGTTCTTAAGTTGAACCTTCTGGTTAGATCTCTTATTTGAGTTTTACCTTTGCATTAGATGAGTACTTATTGTATGCTTGTTTGTTTGTCTACGATAGAATACCCGGAGTGCGCCGCTTATTACTTCGAATCGCTAGGTTTCCCGGATCATCAGCAAGGCAAGTAACACTTTGATCATACCTTTTCTACTACCCAGTTTTATTGCATTAGATCAATCCTCACACATTGCATGGTTAGGATCTAATTAAATTTTGGGATGGGAAGTAGATGAGGTAGTACCTATTACCTATTTATTATCAAACCTTTGGGAGTTAGTTCTACGTTTGCTTATTATGCCATGCTATGCTAGTAGACGTGGATTGGGTGAGTGTTATCCATGACAGATGTGAGTTTTGTTAATTAATGGTTTATCTAAGGTGGCAACTTAAACACACATCTGGGTGGATTGAGGCACTTGGGTATTCCAGGACTTGCCTGTTTTCTTTTGGACCGCCACCCAGGCTCAAAGGGATCATGAGACTATTCATACTAGAAACTTCCGTGTGCAGCCACAAGCTATTATGGGCTCAAGCATAGTAGACTAACTCGTGCGAACTCTTACAGTGGTAGACTAGCAGATGTAGGGGATGTAGGTCGTACGGTCTACCCGATCGTAAGGTGCTAGCGCTTCTGAAAGACTATGTCTCGGTCATCCGTCTTCTCAAACACCATGTAGTGCGAGAAACCAAACGGAGGCGATCGAATCTTGTGGGTAAAAGTGCGCAAACCTCTGCAGAGTGTAATAAACTAATCATGGTTAGCCGTGTCCCCGGTTATGGACATCTTGAGTATCTAGTACCTGGATTATCATGTGAATCTCAACATGTTACTCTAAATTAATTTTGTTGGGTTTTGTTTAATGATGATGCTTAATTGGTTTTGAGAATGCTGTCAACCATTCTCAATGTTTAACAACTACCATGATAGTTAAATAAATTTATTCCTTTGAAGTAGGGAAAAATTGTCTTTATGCAAAACAGTAACCATAGAGCTTTCCACCAGCCAAATATGCATATAGTATAGCTATTTCATTCCATTGCTCTCTATGTGTTACCTTGCCAGCATATTCCATGTGCTGACCCGTTTCGGGATACAACGTTAATGTTGCAGACTTTTCAGACGACGATTAAGGAGTTTTTAGGTCGTCGTTCTATACTCAGTGATGCCATTGGAGTTGATGGACTCACGTATCTTCCAAGCCTTCCACTGTTATCATTATTAGATGGCCTTAAGCCATATTTATTGTAATAAGTTCTCGTTTGAGACACTTGATGTAATAAGTGTGTGATTGCTACTCTGTTATAAATCCTGAGGTATAAGCATTACTGATCCAGGGATGACACCGGAGCACAGAGATCAGACTGTTTGAGGTCTGGTCACTACAGAGATGGTATCAGAGCACACGCTGACTATAGGACACGACCACTAAGTTAGAGACCTAGATCACTATTCACTCTCTTCTCTTCTAACCTCTCATCTTTTCTACTCTTTAGGATGGCGGATGCAAGGAACAAGTTCACGCAACCGGATGAAGATACACCCTTTGGACGTCACTTGAAGGAAGTCACTAGATACCTGAACATAGGAATACCAAGCTTCTCCGAAACCTACAACGCCACTTTACCTGAAGAAGAGCGCTGGATGATTCAAGTTCAAGTTCCAGGAAGGACGTTCATGCCAGTCACTGAGCCCATAGAGTTTTCTTTTGATGCACCAACTTGGAGTCTAGGAAAGAGCATGGCAGCTCACATCGCCATGGGACGCATTGGAGAAGTCTACCGCAATGATCTCGAGGATACTATATACCAGATTTGTGGGCGCCGAGATGAGCACTGGGAGATGATCAACAACAGGAAGGATAGATCAATCGCATCTTTTATCCAGGAGCTAAACCAGCACATTCGACGACAGGAGAATCAGATGTGTGCCGACATGATAGATCTGAAGAAGGCTAAGACTAGAATCAAGGAACTGGAGGAAGAACTCAAGGCTACACGTGAAGATTATGAAGAGGAAATTGAAGTATTGGTGGAGAAGAATGACGACCTGATCAAGAAGATTGGAATATTTATGGGAGGCCCTACGCCAGTAGAGGAAGACGAAGAACCCAAGGAGATTAGCCCGGAAGACTACATCATCATCGACAACACCGACTCGGATCCAGATAGTAGCGATGATGACTATGTTGATGAAGCTGGAGAAGATATCATGGAGTCTGCAACCAAAGAATATTTCTAGTAGACCACCTCATCAGTAGTAGTAGTCCACCATGTAAATATATTAGTCCGAGCACTTTTGCGATAGTTAGATCGATTGTATGCCCTTGTTTGATTGAATGAAGTGAATTGTTTGATTTTTCCTCATGTGCATATGGGCAGTGTTTTCTCTTTAGACCCCCTCTATTCTTACATCTCATCTTTTCTAAACCCTCAGATGCCTCCGAGACGTGACCCCGGATTTGCCTTTCCATCGGAGCTCACCTAGTTGATCCAGCAGCAAAATACATTGATGCAGTTGCTAGTCCGGAATCAGAATCAGGGGAACAACAACAACAACCCACCACCACCACCACCACCTGTTGACCACTTAGCCCATTTTCTTAGGCTGAATCTGCCGGTGTTTTCCAGTAGCACTGAGCCAATAGTAGCAGATGATTGGCTCCGCAAGACAGCTAGAGAGTTGACCACAGAAGGATGCATGTATGCGGAGAAGGTGAAGTTTGCCGCACATCAGCTTGAAGGACCCGCAGCATCATGGTGGGAGAATTTCACAGCCACTTTCCCTGTCGACACTGTCACATAGGACCAATTTCAGCAGGCTTTTCATACTGCACATGTTTCAGCAGGAGCTATGGCCATGAAGAAGCGTGAGTTTCGCAACTTGCGCCAAGGAGGAAGGACAGTTGGCCAATATGTGGAGGACTTTAGTAAGTTAGCACGTTATGCCCCAGATGACGTCGCTACAGATGCAGCAAAGCAGGAGAAGTTTCTGGAAGGACTGAATGATGAGTTGAGCATGCAGTTGATGGTAGCAACCTTCAACAACTACCAGGAGTTGGTAGATCGTGCTCTTATGATTGAAGGGAAGCAGCAGCAAATTGAAAATTGCAAGAGGAAGTATGGACAAGGGAAGTACAATTCAGGAGCCCAGCAGAAGCCACATTTTACCCCTAGACCGGGAGGACATTTTCAGCATACCCATGGAGGAGGTAGCTCGCACAATCACAATGGAACCAAGAATGGTAATGGCAATGGAGGAAGCAACGACCAGAACCGCACCAACCCATCAACCCCAACCAAGAAGGACCTAAGCCAAGTCACTTGCTTTAAGTGTCAGAAGACCGGACATTATGCCAATGAATGTCCTGAAGGCCAAAATGGCAATGGAAGTTCTGGGAAGAAGCCGAACCCTTTCAACAGGGGACAGGTGAACCACGTTAGCGTGGAGGAGGTTGAAGCTCAGCCCGATGCAGTAATAGGTAAGTTTTTGGTTAAGTCATTTACTGCACTCGTTCTTTTTGATACTGGTGCATCGCATTCATACATCTCAAGGGGATTTGTGGATAAGTATAACCTATCAACCCAAGCCCTTAGGTCACCCATGTTAGTAACCTCGCCTGGAGCAGAGTATGTGGCTAGTCTATGGTGTGATCGGTTACCATTAAGGATTGGTAACTATGTTTTTCCCTCAGACCTAATAGTGTTGGAATCCCAAGGATTTTATCTGATATTAGGCATGGATTGGTTATCAAAGTATGAAGGGAATATTGAATGTGCTAGTAAGTCAATTTTTCTTACCACACCAGAAGGGAGAAGGACATGTGCCAAAGAGGACTCAAGTAAATTGCCTAACAGGAGTTGTGCAGGAGGAAGTACCAGTGGTAAGGGATTTCCCTGAAGTATTTCCAGAAGAGTTGCCAGGCATGCCACTGGATAGAGATATTGAGTTTTTGATTGAGCTATTGCCAGGCATAGGGCCAATATCAAAGAGACCATATAGGATGCCCGCAAAGGATTTGGTGGAAATTAATAAGCAGATTAAGGAGTTACTGGATAAAGGATATATTCGCCCAAGTTCTTCGCCTTGGGGATCGCCAGTACTACTAGTGGAGAAGAAAGATGGATCGTTAAGGATGGTTGTTGATTATCGAGGATTGAATGAAGTAACGATCAAGAACAAGTACCCACTACCAATGATCAACGATCTGTTTGATCGATTGCAAGGAGCTAAGGTATTTTCCAAGATCGATCTGCGATCAGGATACCACCAGCTGAAGATTCGAGAACAGGATATTCCTAAGACAGCTTTTACCACCAGGTATGGGCTGTACGAGTATACCGTTATGTCATTTGGTCTGACTAACGTACCTGCCTATTTTATGAACATGATGAACAAAGTGTTTATGGAGTTCTTGGATAAGTTCGTCGTAGTGTTCATTGATGATATCCTGTTTTATTCGAAGAATGAAGAGGAGCATAAGGAGAATTTGCGTTTGGTAGTTGGAAAGCTCAGAGAACATCAATTATATGCCAAGTTCAGAAAATGTGAGTTTTGGTTGAAGGAAGTAGGATTCCTCGGACACGTTATATCTGGAGAAGGTACAGCAGTTGATCCCACTAAAGTTGATACCGTGACCAAGTGGGAAGCCCCAACAACAGTTGGAGAGATCCGGAGTTTTCTTGGACTCGCAGGATACTACCAGAGATTTATTGAGAATTTCTCAAAGATTGCGAAGCCTATGACTGAGTTGTTAAAGAAAGATACCAAGTTCATATGGACAGAGGAATGTGAGGCTAGTTTCCAGGAGTTGAAGAAATGTTTGGTTACCTCACCAGTGTTGATTTTGCCAGACCAGACCAAGGATTATGAGGTGTATTGCGACGCTTCATGTCGAGGACTTGGAGCAGTGCTTATGCAGGAAGGGAGAGTTGTTTCATATGCCTCAAGATAACTGAAGCCTCATGAGTTGAATTATGCCACGCATGATTTGGAGTTAGCATCCGTAGTGCATGCATTGAAAACATGGAGACATTTCCTCATTGGAAACCATTGTGAGGTATACACGGATCATAAGAGTTTGAAGTACATTTTCACACAGAAGGAGTTAAATCTCAGACAAAGGAGATGGTTGGAGCTTATCAAGGATTATGATATGAAATTGCATTATCACCCCGGAAAGGCTAATGTAGTAGATGACGCATTAACCCGTAAGAGCCATGTCAATACGTTAATAATGGGAGAAAAACCCAAGGAGTTAGTAGGAAATATTCGTGAACTATGTTTGGAAACAGTTCCGAGAGGCTATGTAGCAGCATTGGAGATTCAGTCAACTTTGATGGATAGAATCAGAGAAGCTCAGAAGACCGACAAAGAGATTTCCACTATTAAGGAGAAACTGAGCAAAGGAAAAGCTAAAGGATTTCGTGAGGATGAGCACGATACTCTCAGGTTTGAAGACCGCGTTTACGTGCCCAATGACCCGGAGATCAGGAAGTTGATTTTGCAAGAGGCACACGATTAACCGTATTCAATTCACCCAGGAAATACCAAAATGTATTTGGATTTGAAGGATATTTTCTGGTGGACCGGAATGAAGAAGGATATTGCGGAGTATGTAGCAGTTTGTGATGTATGTTAGCGAGTAAAGGCAGAGCATCAGAAGCCAGCAGGATTGTTACAACCATTGCCGATACCCGAATGGAAGTGGGATAAGTTAGGCATGGATTTTATCACGTGATTGCCCAAGACTCGTTCAGGCTATGACTCGATTTGGGTTGTAGTCGATCGGTTGACGAAAGTAGCTCATTTCATCTCAGTAAAGACCACTTACACCAGTGCTAAGTTGGCAAAGATATACATGACCAGGATCGTATGTCTGCATGGAGTTCCAAGGAGTATCGTATCAGATAGAGGAACCCAGTTTACCTCAAAGTTTTGGAGGCAGTTGCATGAAACTTTGGGTACCAGGCTAGAATTCAGTACAGCTTTTCATCCACAGATAGATGGACAGACCGAGAGAGTCAATCAGATTTTGGAGGACATGCTGAGAGCTTGTGCGCCAGATTATGGATCTAGTTGGGACGATAATTTGCCATATGCAGAGTTCTCTTACAACAACAGTTACCAAACGAGTTTAAAGATGGCCCCTTTCGAAGCTTTGTACGGAAGGAGGTGCAGGACACCGTTGTCGTGGGACGAAGTTGGAGACCGCCAGTTGTTTGGACCTGACTTGATTAAATAGTCTGAACAGAAGGTGAAGTTGATTCGCGATAGGCTCAAGGTAGCCCAGTCTAGACAGAAAAGTTATGCAGATTCTACACGTAACGAGACAGTTTACGAAGTCGGAGATAGAGCTTATCTTCGAGTATCTCCACTTCGGGGAACAAAGCGTTTTGGAGTTAAAGGGAAGTTAGCGCCACGATTTGTAGGACCATATCGAGTTTTGGAGCATATGGGAGAAGTGGCCTACAAGTTGGAATTGCCCGAAGGATTGTCAGGAGTTCATGATGTGTTCCACGTTTCCCAGTTAAAGAAATGTCACGCGGAGATGGCTGACATACCGTTGAGAGACACAGTGCCTTTGGAAACTATTCAGTTGGATAACGATTTGACGTACGAAGAGAAACCAATTAAGATTCTCGAGTTTGCCAGTCGAGTCACTCACAGCAAGGTTATCAAGTTTTGCAAAGTTCAGTGGAGCCACCACACGGAGGATGAAGCCACCTGGGAGCGAGAGGAAGATTTGCTCAAGGACCACCCTCACCTATTTTCTAACCAACCCGAATCTCGAGGGCGAGATTCATCTTAAGGGAGGTAGGTTTGTAACATCCCAAATTTTCAATTTGGAATGTTATACATTAGATCATCTATGCATATCATATTTTATTTTGCATTTTGGTTGATCCTAGAAATTCTACGCAACTCAATGACCCACGGTAGAGAGTTGGGGATTTCGTTATTTTCATATTTGAGTTTTCTCAAATTTTGAGAATAGGATCATTTGATTTTATTTATTTTATCATCAATTATTTCTATTACAAAAATATGAGAGAGGGAATAAAATGACTTTCCCAAAATAAAGAAATATTGAGGATTTAATAATAAAATCAAATAAGATTTTATTTCGGAGTTTTTCGGTGTTTTATTTGAATTTAGGAAAAATGTGCATTTTGTCAAAATTGCATTTAGGTCCCAAATAAATGTTCACCTTGTGAGGCTTGATTTTAGAAGCCCGTGAAAATTTATTTCGGAATTTTTGGAGTCCGTTTAGTATTTCTTTTTATTTTTCTTCTGCGCATAATTATTAAAAAAACGAACCGACCTACGGGCCGTGTCCTATCCGGACTCCGGCCCGACTTGCCCTTTATAAGCCGGCCCACCCCAGGACGAACCCTAGCTCCAAGCCCCGCCCACCGCCGCCGCCACTAGCGCCGCCGCCGCCGCCGTTGATCCCGCCGCCCGAGGTTCGCCGCGCCTCGAAATCCGTGCCGTTGGTTTTTTTTAAAACCGATCGGTTTTTTAAATAGATCAGTTTTTCCGGTTTATTTAAATAGCGAGCATTCGTCCGTTCGTTCGTTCTTTCGAACGTTCGTCGTTTTTCTTTTTCTCGGATTAAATCCGCGATTTTTCTGATCGTGATTCCTGATCTGATTTTCGTTTTAGTATAACTTTTCGCTCGTTTATCGGAATCAGGCGATTCAAGCGCCTAGAGTTTTGTCTCGAAACCCTCTATCCGTTTAACTAACTTAAACAAGATTTTGCTACAGTAAAATTTGCCCTAGATCCAGATTTGTAGAATGAAGTTGTTTTCTTTCGTCGTTTGACTTTCGTTGCTTCGTTCTATTTGATTTTTGTTGCCAACTGGAGTTCTTAAGTTGAACCTTCTGGTTAGATCTCTTTTTTGAGTTTTACCTATGAATTAGATGAGTACTTATTGTATGCTTGTTTGTTTGTTTGCGATAGAATACTCGGAGTGCGCCGCTTGTTACTTCGAATCGCTAGGTTTCCCGGATCATCAGCAAGGCAAGTAACACTTTGATCATACCTTTTCTACTATCCAATTTTATTGCACTAGATCAATCCTCACACATTGCATGGTTAGGATCTAATTAAATTGTGGGATGGGAAGTAGATGAGGTAGTACCTATTACCTGTTTATTATCAAACCTTTGGGAGTTACTTCTACATTTGCTTATTATGCCATGCTATGCTAGTAGACGTGGATTGGGTGAGTGTTATCCATGACAGATGTGAGTTTTGTTAATTAATGGTTTATCTAAGGTGGCAACTTAAACACACATCTGGGCGGATTGAGGCACCTGGGTATTCCAGGACTTGCCTGTTTTCTTTTGGACCGCCACCCAGGCTCAAAGGGATCATGAGACAATTCATACTAGATACTTCGTGTGCAGCCACAAGCTATTATGGGTTCTAGCATAGATGACTAAGTCGTGCGAACTCTTACAGTGGTAGACTAGCAGATGTAGGGGATGTAGGTGGTACAGTCTACCCGATCGTAAGGTGCTAGCACTTCTGAAAGACTATGTCTCGGTCATCCGTCTTCTCAAACACCATGTAGTGCGAGAAATCAAACGGAGGCGATCGAGTCTTGTGGGGAAAAGTGCGCAAACCTCTGCATAGTGTAATAAACTAATCATGGTTAGCCGTGTCCCCGGTTATGGACATCTTGAGTATCTAGTACCTGGATTATCATGTGAATCTCAACATGTTACTCTAAATTAATTTTGTTGGGTTTTGTTTAATGATGATGCTTAATTGGGATTGAGAATGGTGTCAATCATTCTCAATGTTTAACAACTACCATGATAGTTAAATAAATTTATTCCTTTGAAGTAGGGAAAAAATGGCTTTACGCAAAACAGTAACCATAGAGCTTTCCACCAGCCAAATATGCATATAGTATAGCTATTTCATTCCATTGCTCTCTATGTGTTACCTTGCCAGCATATTCCATGTGCTGACCCGTTTCAGGCTACAACGTTAATGTTGCAGACTTTTCAGACGACAATTAAGGAGTTTTTAGGTCGTGGTTCTATACTCAGTGATGCCGTTGGAGTTGATGGACTCACGTATCTTCCAAACCTTCCGTTGTTATCATTATTAGATGGTCTTAAGCCATATTTATTGTAATAAGTTCTCGTTTGAGACACTCGATGTAATAAGTGTGTGATTGCTACTCTGTTTAAATCCTCCGAGTACTGTGTAGTGTCAGCATTACTGATCCAGGGATGACACCGGATCACAGAGATCATACTGTTTGAGGTCTGGTCGCTACACGCTTCCACGTTTCGGATTGAAATATCTGGCGGCCCCAATTCCAGCCCTGCAAAATCTCTCTTCTCCACCGTCCCCTTCCGCGCCCAGATTGCTCAAATCCCTAATTCGCCGCAACCGACGTGCCTCACAGACACCGAGTTCCACCGCATCAGGTGCGCTTCACCGACGTCGTCTCCCAGCTCACCGGGGCTACTTCATCGAGCACATCGTCGCACCTCCGCCTCCCGAGGCTGTTGGGGCTTCACCAACGGTCTCGTCCACCGCATTGTAGCGCTCTGCTGCCACTCAAGATCTACATCCATGCGCGGCCAGCCAACGCCAGCGCATCACCCTCAACGGCTCTGAAGTGACCCGCATTCTAGCTAGGCGAGCATGCCCAAACGCCGTCCCGAACTAGGTATCCACACATCACTCCCTTGTGCACTGTTCCGACGATGTTTGGATATCCTTTCACTGCTCTCTTAGCTTACACGCCTATGCAACTCTGACCTTAACTCTTATTTCTTCTGGAGATATCATCTGAAGCAAGCAAGTCCATATTTTGGCGAAGCATGATGGCGCTACGGGATCTGGTACACATCCTGCACACCCGTATAACCTTGTAAGTATCTGTCCTCCGGTACAACATCAAGGTCGATTCCTCTTATTTGATCAACCATTCGTCGTGTAAAAAATGCAGAGGGGGATGCAAGGAGCACAAGGCCTACACATCCAAGCAAGTGGTAACATGGACTTGTACATGGAACATCCCAAGCGCAAGTAAAGCTACAGTGAGCCTCTACAACGATCTAGCGTAAGTCCCTGCATTTCATTTAATTCGTACTGGCATTCGTGTATGATTTGTGTGCAGTGGCTGATCCACGAATTCAAGTTACCAGGGGCGAACATTTAACTTAAAAAATACGAAGGCACTCACACTCCAGAAATCAACATAACTTGAGAAATGTGAAGCTACATGCACTTTGAAAACTAGCTAATGATCCAAAGTAGTTCAGATTATAAACACTAAATGATGCAAGCACCAAAAAACACAAAATGCAACATGGTGTACAAGGACTACAAACATGGTCTGTACCTGCTTGAATTATTCGTTCTCTGGCTGAAAATATCGAAGTGTAATTGCACGTATAACCAGTGCGCAAACTGCATATCAATATATCTATCCTGCACAAGTATGCCAATAGTTTCAAACAACAGATTAGAAAAGTATTTATGCTATGTTGTCATGATACGGGGACTTTCTGGTAGATAGCCTCGACGTTTCCTCAAGCTATGAAAATGCACTATAATTTGCTTGTCATCAATGCCTGCAAATCTTTGTCTCTCTCAACATAGTAGATCATCATTAGACACTAAATCCTTCAATGAGCTTGCAAAATGCTTGCATTAGATCCCTCATTAGACACTATATGTTCAACACCAGGAGCATGTAAAATGTTTGCATCAAATCCTTCATTAGCAGTCTGTTCATTAGACACTTCAGGCTCAAGAACAACATGAGCTTGTATGTTTGCACCGGAAACTTCATTAGATACATCAGATTCAGTCAGTTCAGTATTGATTGGGGGAGTTATAAAATAAGTAGAAATCGGTTTCATTTTCTCATAGATTCCCTACATACAAGCAATTTTACAACACGGTCAGGTTTAACTATTGGCCAAAAATTGAAGAGTTGAATTAGATATAATCAGGGATGTGATGTACCTGCTTGTTGCGCATGCTACTCTTGCAAGCTGTGACTGTCCGTTTGTGCAAGCTCGATGCCATGCTCGTGCTGCCGCTGCTGCCTCCCACGCAGGCTACACCCAGGGTTGGATCTTCATCTTCTTGTCCTTCCGTTCGCTTGAAGCCCGGTGACCGCCCTCCAACAAGGGTGCGAGGAAGTGCTGTGTCGGTCTATCCAGCGGCAGCTAGGTTAGGAGCAAACCAGACTGGAGGCAGGAGCTAATGAATTGGGATTTTTCCTGGTGTCGATCGATATGGGAGGCGCTCGTTTGGGCCGCGAGCCTGCTATAGGGCCTTCCTTGCACTTATGTTATTGGCCCATCCAAATTGAAACATTTTTCTTCATTTTTTACATCGCCTGATCATGCGTTGGGACGAACAAAACTAGCATGTGCCAACCTGGATTACTCAAACTAGGTGCACACTTTCCGGCCACCTGAGCAGGCCGCCCATACCAGCCCCTATGGTGGCGTCGCCCCCTTTTTGCGTGTATGATTGGATAGTGAAAAATATTCCAGTGGCGCTTGAGGGAGTCCTGGTTTAGGGGGTCTCCGGACAGCCGGCCTATATCCGTTGGCCGGATTGTTAGACTATGAAGATACAAGATTGAAGACTTCGTCTTGTGTCCGGATGGGACTCTACTTGGCGTGGAAGGCAAGCTAGGCAATACAGATATGTATATCTCCTCCTTTGTAACCGACCTTGTGTAACCATAGCCCCCTCTGGTGTCTATATAAATCGGAGGGTTTTAGTCCGTAGGACAACATACAATCATACCATAGGCTAGCTTCTAGGGTTTAGCCTCTCCGATCTCATGGTAGATCAACTCTTGTAATACTCATATCATCAAGAATAAATCAAGGAGGGCGTAGGGTTTTACCTCCATCAAGAGGGCCCGAACCTGGGTAAAACATCGTGTCCCCTGCTTCCTGTTACCATCCGCCTTAGATGCACAGTTCGGGACCCCCTACCCGAGATCCGCCGGTTTTGACACCGACAGCGCTTTTGATTTACCCACAGAATGGTTGAATTGCTTGTTTCTATGAACTGAGTTTGCCAATAATGTGAAGGATGCCAGTATTTTCATCTTATTGTAGATTGCTTAGATCTCGATATGCCAAAAGTAATCACATGAAATATACAGTAAAAGCCACTGTGATGTCTTTGGCTACAACTAGTCTGACTACACGTCCTCATATAACATATCAAGGATGCACCATCTTACCAGATTAACCATTTGACTTACCCATGCAGTGTGGGAAGAAAGAAGTATTGGGACTGCGTATCCAAGCAATTGATGCCATGGACTCCTTCGTACAACCTTGTAAGCGAAAAAGAAGTTGTAGTGTGCATGTACAAAGAACTAGCGTAAGTTCAGTTACCTGCTTCTCGGAATTTTAGTTAGCCACTTGTTGCAAAATTGTTCAATTACGTTGCTTGGCTTAATTTAGTTTGCTACTGATTACATAATGACACAACCTGTTAATCATATTGCAGACTGCGCCTATCTATGTGTTTGATACTTACTGTTAAGAATTACCTGTTTGCCTTAACATAAATATCTACTTGTTTGTTTAACTGCTTTGCTGCTGCAACAGCGGGTTACAATGATGTTAATAACTACTTTTTAGCATCCAATTGAAACTCTTTAATTCCTTGTTTGTTTAACTGGTTTTCTGTTATAACTCCCAGTTGACATGTTTTGCTAACTTCAACTTTTCTGAATCCAATCGGAACTTCAATGGCAAAACAGGTTAGCCCAAGATCAAAGAGTGAGGTCCCCATGGACGTTGCATCATCCCACAGAAGTGGCACTGGCCCAATCGTGCATTATGAATTGCCAACTGCTAACGCTCTAGAGGCTAAACTAGTGGTAGAAAGAGATTCTGCTTCTACACTTAGAGATGAAGTTGACATGTTGAGGAAGCAAACAGCACAATCACAAGCAGTACTCAAGACAACCATTAAATATTTGGTGGATTTCAAAACGAAGCAAGCTGAGACTGACCAGATTGTTAAGGTCCTGAAGGAAAAAAGGAAATTAAATTCCTACTTGGTAAATCATAGGTGAAATGTTCTTTCCATAGTTGAATAACCTTTGTGTTGTCTGTTCATGTAATCAATCAAACCATTTTTTAGAGATCATGTAATAATTATTATTTTTTCGTTTTTTTGTTTGTAATTTTATTTGAGCACAAGTATGTATTAATTGATAAGACTCGGAGACATTTCATTTGGATTGCTGTGCCAGACCTACAAATATGCCAATCGGGCTGAATGTGCATTCATCAATAGTAGTATAGATGCACCATAAGTGGCACGCATCGGAAAGGGCCAAGATGCTGGCTAAAAAAAGGATGCTGTTGTAGCCAAAAAAAGTACAGCGGCCTGGCTTATGTATGTTAGTTGATATTATTGATCCATATACTCTATAAGTGTTTATATGTCTGTTAGTTCTGTACATTCTTGGTTGATTGACTCGATATTTGAATCTTGATACATCGCTTGTGTACATATCTAAATGGGAGTACACATTATGCTGCGTGTGACATTTGAGTTGGACATGAAGTGTTCCAAATATTCGAATTCACCTTAAACTGGATTCTAGTTTCTGAATTTGAGTATCGGCATTTGTAAACCATATTCATATATGACAGTGGAATACATCTTTGTCGTCCTTTTGAACATATATAAAAACACATAGAATGATTTATAAAAATTCATATAGGAATACAAAATGGATACGAATTTAGTTGCTAGGGTAAACGTGGATGCTTATTATCCCAAAATTTGAAAGAAACAGCAAAATGTCCACTCCCACATCGGCTGCCCGAAGCCAAGTGTTTGGGAGATGGAAATTACTGTCTACCCATTACACGGACAATCCATCGGCCCGATTTCCACTGCTCTAAATAGGGGTAGGTTAGTAACTTCAATTATACGTGACACGACCGCCTCTAAGCCCATTCCGACACGGTGGATGAGGGAGTCCTGGATTAGGGGGTGTTCGGGTAGCCGTACTATACCTTCAGCCGGACTCCTGGACTATGAAGATACAAGGTTGAAGACTTCGTCCCGTGTCCGGATGGGACTTTCCTTGGCGTGGAAGGCAAGCTTGGCGATGCGGATATTCAAGATCTCCTACCATTGTAACCGACTCTATGTAACCCTAACCGTATCCGGTGTCTATATAAACTGGAGGGTTGTAGTCCGTAGGCAATCAACTCCATACACAACAATCATACCATAGCCTAGCTTCTAGGGTTTAGCCTCCTTGATATCGTGGTAGATCTACTCTTGTACTACCCATATCATCAATATTAATCAAGCAGGAGTAGGGTATTACCTCCATCGAGAGGGCCCGAACCTGGGTAAAAAACATCGTGTCCCTTGTCTCCTGTTACCATCCGGCCTTGATGCACAGTTCGGGACCCCCTACCCGAGATCCGCCGGTTTTGACACCGACATTGGTGCTTTCATTGAGAGTTCCTCTGTGCCATCACAATCAGGAAGGATGCCTCCTCCCGTCTGTAAAGACGGCGCCGTTGCTAAGGGAGCCTTGGCTGTCGGCCAAACCCTCCGGCTAGGTGGTTTCCGCATGACCGCCTGTTCGGCTGTTGCGCCGATGGTGACCTCTCGGGTCATCAAAAGCAACCTACACGTCAGCTCGGAGCTCGTCGAGCAGCTAGATCCAATGGAGCTCTCTTCCGTAAACGAGCTCTGGGATCGCATCGCCGCCCTGGGGGTCGCTACGGATTATGACCAAGTTGGGCTTAAACCCGATCTAAGAGAAATTAACTCTCCCCAAGTCACCCACCACGTTGCCATGGTAGAGGCGCAGTGTGGCGACCCTTCATCTATTTTAAGGACTAGCTACGTCCTAATTCCCGACTCCTCCAAGCCGGATACCCGCGGAGAGGAGGATGTAACTCAAGACCTGAGCTTAGGATCAGGCAACGGGCTAGATTCGTTGGACAACATCCAAGAATCCGAACTTCAGAGTTCGAAAACCCTTCGGCCTCCGAATCATGGATTGGGTGAGGTTTCAGATTCAACGACACCCGCCCACCCGAACATAAGCGATCTCTCCCAAATCAGGCAGAGGCCCGAGGAAACAGTACATCATTACTGGGCCAGATTCCTCCTGGTTATGAACAGGATAAAGGATTGCCGCGAGGAAGACGCAATCTCTATTTTCCGCAGTAATTGCACGGACGAGGGAATCCTTAACGCCGTAAGTCGTCGTGATATTACACGCTTCGCTGACTTGGCGTCCATAGTACAAAAATACTGTGCGATGGAAAGTGCCTGGAAAACCGAAATAAAATTTTGGGATAATCCGGCCTTGAATAGTAATCCCGTCCGAACTAAGAGGGTGCATCATCATAGGACACCCGGGATAAACACCAAAAAGCCAAAACCCTCTACAGGGCATGGAACCTTACTGGAAAGGTGGCTTGATGGACCCTGTAGAATTCATAGTACAGAGGACGCCACACCAACTCACAGCCTTAGAGCATGTTGGATACTCTGGCAGGTGGCCAAAATTGGCGAGGACCTCTTAATCCTGGAGGCCGCAAAAAGCCAGCCCGAGGACACCAGTACCGTTCTCACAGTCTTCGAGACTTTCGCATCAAACAATATGCGAAAAAGAACACTCGCAGCCTCGCCGAAGTCTATCAAGTTGCAACAATAAATCCATGGAGCGACACTGCTATTACCTTCAACGCAAGTGATGAACCTAGATTCCGAACAGCCCGAGCACCAGCCGCATTGGTCCTCAGTCCCATAGTGGACGGCTTTCGCCTCACCAAGGTGCTCATGGATGGAGGCAGCAGACTGAACCTCATTTATGAGGAAACCCTTTGAAAAATGGAAATAGACTGGAACCGCATCGAGCGAAGCAGCACAACCTTTAGAGGAATAATCCCCAGTCGGGAAGCGCGCTGCACAGGAAAAATCACACTAGATGTGGTGTTCGGCACGCTGGATAATTATAGGTCCGAAGAAGGCCCCGTTTAAGAGCGGACATCACGCTTTACTAGGGCGGGAAGAATTCACAATCTTCCAAGCAATACCCCATTACGGGTACATGAAGCTTAAGATGCCCGAGCCGAATGGAATTATCACTCTAGCTAGTGATCCGGACATAGCACTCCGTGCCGAAAACAAGACGGCCGCATTCTCCCTTGAGGCGCTATACGAAGCCTTAGCGGCCGAGGAACTGACTGCGTTGTGCTCCACGGTTAATAGGGATGATGTGATACTCGATAAGAGATCCAAATCCACATCCTTCAAGCCAGCCGACGAAATAGTCAAATTCCAGGTCCATCCAACGGACCCCAACAAAACAGCTTCAATCGGGGCACGACTGAACCCTGATGCAGACGCCGCACTGCGAGAGTTCCTACGAGAGAACTGGGACATCTTCACCTGGCACCCTTCAGACATGCCAGGGATCCCACGCAGGCTGGCCGAACACAACTTAAATATCCTAAAAGGATTTAAACCTGTCAAACAAGCCCTTCAGCGTTTTTTCGAACCCAAGAGACAAGCTATGGGAGAGGAGCTAGCCAAGCTATTAGAGGCCGGATTCATCAGAGACATAAAACATCCGGACTGGCTAGCAAACCCGGTGATGGTACCAAAGAAGGACAAATCCTAGCACCTGTGTGTCGATTTTAAAGACCTTAACAAGGCTTGCCCAAAGGATCCCTTCCCCCTCTCCCGCATCGATCAAATCATCGATGCCACCGCAGGATACGATTTGTTGTGTTTCCTCGACGCATACTCCGGTTACCATCAAATCAAGATGGCAGAATCAGATCAAGCTGCAGCAGCATTCATCACACCATACGGCCCATTCTGCTTCAACACAATGCCCTTCGGGCTAAAAAATGCCAGCACAACATAACAGCGCATGATCCAGACATGTCTGGCAAACTAGATCGGCAAAACAGTGGAGGCGTATGTGGATGATGTGGTCGTCAAATCTAGACATGTCGAATCCCTAGTAAACGACTTGAGGCTTACATTCGATAACCTCCGACAATATGACATCAAGCTCAACCCAGAAAAATGCGTCTTCGGCGTTCCAACCGGAAAGCTCTTGGGCTTCATTGTATCCGGTAGAGGAATCGAAGCAAACCCAGCCAAGATCCGAGCTTTGTCACAATTGGATGTACCAAAGGACCTTAAACAAATACAAAAATTAACCGGGTGCGTGGCGGCTTTAAGCCGCTTCATCTCCCTCTTGGGAGAAAACGCAGTACCCCTTTATCGCCTCCTTCGGCGCACCGAACACTTTGAGTGGACGGATGCCGCCATGGCCGGACTTGATGAAATAAAAGCCATATTGGCAACAAACCCAGTCCTGGCCGCGCCAATCACCGGCGAACCAATGTTATTGTACATTGCGGCAACACACCAAGTTGTCAGCGCAGTGCTCGCTGTCGAGCGGGAAACGGACGGACACAAATTCCCCCTTCAAAGGCCGGTCTAGTACGTGTCCACTGTCCTCACTCCATGCAAATCACAGTACCCGCATTATCAAAAGATTGCATACGCGGTATTCATGGCATCCCGAAAGCTACGACACTACTTTCAAGAGTGTTCCATAACAGTAGCCTCGGAAGTGCCACTAAACGATATTATCAACAACCGCGATGCAACGGGCCGGATTGCAAAATGGGCCATCGAGCTTCTCCCGTTCGACATAACCTATAAGCCACGGTGAGCTATTAAATCACAAGTTTTGGCCGACTTCGTCGTAGAATGGACGGAGGCCGAGCTCCCTAAAGAGTACGGCACATATTCAAACTAGATTATGCATTTAGACGGCTCCAAAATGTTGGCCAGACTGGGGGCTGGCGTCGTCCTGACATCCCCCACAGGAGACATAGTCCAATATGTGCTCCAGATCATGTACACGGATTCCAACAATGTAGCCGAATATGAGGCCCTCCTACATGGTCTCCGGATAGCAGTATCCATGGGTATCTAGCGCCTAGAGGTATGCGGGGATTCAAACCTCACGATATCCCAAATAAATGGAGACTTCGACGCCAAGGACCCAAAAATGGCAGCTTACCGCAATGCCGTCCTAAAAATGTCAGCTCGGTTCGAAGGGCTGGATTTTCACCATATAGCCCGAGAAAACAATCAAGCAGCGGACGTCCCGGCATGCATCGGAGCAAAACGCGATGCAGTCCCCCCAACATCTTTTTGGAAAGATTGTTCAATCCATCCGTAGCATGGGAGGGGGAAACCGCAAATAACAGCCCGGACCCAGCCGCACCACTCGACGCCGAACAATCTGACACAATTGGAGGCTCTGCCAATGAAATTACACCTTCAGCCCACGTAATAATGGCGGTCATCGCCCCGTGGACAGAATCATTCCTAGCCTACCTTACTAGGCAGGAACTTCCGGAGGACCAAAACGAGGCCCGCTGCATAGTGCGGCGATCTAAAGCCTATAGAGTCCATGAGGGAGAGCTTTATAAGAAAAGCACTATCGGAGTCCTTCAAAGGTGCATCTCCGAAGAGGAAGGGCGGAACCTTCTGGCTGAAATTCATGCCGGACTCGGTGGTCACCACGCCGCTGCTCGGTCCCTTGTTAGCAAGGCTTTCCGTACAGGCTTTTAATGGCCGACGGCCCGGGCAGATGCTTAGGACCTAGTCCAACGATGCGCTGGTTGCCAACTTTTTGCCAACCAAAGCCATATGCCACCCAGCGCACACCAAACTATACCCATCACCTGGCCTTTTGCGGTCTGGGGGCTTGACATGGTCGGACCCCTTAAAGGTGGGACCGATTGGAAAAAATACTTACTGGTCATGGTGGATAAGTTCACCAAATGGATAGAAGCCAAGCCTGTTAAAACGGCCGAATCCGGACCTGTGATAGACTTCATATCCGGGGTTGTACACCGTTATGGCGTCCCCCACATCATCGTAAACGATAACGGTACAAACTTTACCGCCGCCGAGGTAAAACTCTGGTGCAAAAACATGGGCATCAAGCTCGATTATGCTTCCGTCTACCACCCACAAACCAACGGCCAGGTCGAACGTGCAAATGGTCTTATCATGAGCGGCATTAAACCCAGACTGGTGCGGTCCCTCAAGGAATCTAGCACGCACTGGGTAGAGGAGCTCGACTCCGTGCTATGGGGGCTGCGGACCACGCCAAATCGCACCACCGGATACACACCATTTTTTATGGTGTACGGCACAGAGGCAGTTCTACCCTGCGACATAATTCATGACTCACCTAGAGTGCGCATGTACGAAGAAAGAGAAGCCGAGCTCGATCGGCAGGACAACTTGGACGCCCTGGAGGAGGAGCATGACGTGGCAAAAGCCCGTTCCGCATTTTATCAACAGCAGGCCCGAAGATATCAAAGCAGAGAAGTACGGGCCAAAAGTTACAATGTTGGCGAACTAGTTCTACGCCTGCCAGATAAGAAAAAGGACAAACTCAAGCCCAAGTGGGAAGGTCCATTCATAATCGACCAAGTCCTGACTGGCGGGGCATACCGCCTACGAGATGCGTCGGATAACCAACTCGAGCCGAACCCGTGGAACGCCACCCGTCTCCGAAGATTCTATGCCTAGCGTCGGACTCTGTGTTCGTCTCCTTCCTCTGTCCATTTTTTGCATTTTTCTGTCTTACATTTCTCTCCTTCCCCTCTTTTCTTTTATAGCCCTTAAAGGCTCATCTAGTGACGCACCACTCGCGCTCATTAAACCTGGGGGCTTCTTTAACAGAAGCTTATTTATATGGGCTTCACGCCCAACACATGCGTCAAACTTCCGCATGTACCTTTTTCTTCACCATTATATGCATCCATATGACTTAAGTTTTGGCCAAGCTGGGTTGCCTAGCTCCTCTGCTTACCCCTACGTTCCCGATTGTTCGGCTAGGCGGTAAAGGGAGCACCTCTGCGATTGTTACTGCCGGGTCAGCCGGATGTGTACCTCAGACTGGGTGAAGCCGAAAGCTAGCGTTCTTAAGGGAATATTCGGTCGGTGAGATAAAAGATGATCTTTTTACTCATTTTATGCGCCCCCAAATGCTTTTTTCTGCGTCTTTTTACGCAGTTCAGACATGCACTTTAGGGCATGCCTCCCAGCAAAAGGAACCCCTAACGGAACTATTCTCTCTGGAAGATGTTTCTTACTAACCATGTAATATAACATAACTAGTTGGGCACTTGTCTGATAAAGCACTAATGACCCCTACGCCTGGTCTCCACGCATACCACAGTTCTTATATAACCGCTATGGTATTCGGACACACTCCGGACCGTCAGGTCCCGAGGTTGAAGCGAAAAGGTCGGCAACGACAAACGATCTACAATCCGGCTAGAAGGCATTACATATGTCAATTCAAACTTACATAGTCATTCTGACTGATTGTATTCCTCTTCTATACCATCTAACAGGCTGTCTAATTTACAGTCCTGCTGGGAATACTTCATGGCTAACTCTACTTGGCCGTATACTAAGCTCACAGGGATCTCCTTCCCGTCAGGCCCCACTGGTCCGACCTCGGCCATGTGGTTTGGGTCAGACTTTGTAAAACGGGTCTTCACCATGGCCCAGGCTTCCCTAGCGCCTTGTCGGCAGGCCGATATCTTCCACAACCGGAAGCGCCGCCGAGCTCCCTTCAGCTTCTCCACAAGCTCTCCAAGGCCCTCGAGCATGGAGTGGGCAGGCCATAAGGCTTGGGCAACGCCTCGCATCGCCTGCCGAATTCGCTCGTGCAGTTGCATGAGTTCGGGAAGATGGTCACCCATAGAACCGGGCATCTCCTCTGCAGGACGACCTGTGAGCATACCTACCGAACTCTTTTTTCAAAGTTCGTTCAAGCACTTACTAAATATGTCGTGTCGAAGCCACTGATTCTCCTTTGTGGAGTCCGACAGCTGGCCACGAACATCTTTAAGTTCGACGTCCAGCCTGGTGTTGGCATCCTGAAGATCATTCTTCTCTCGCCTCACCTTTGTCAACATACTCTCATCGGCCTTTAGCCGGCGTAAGAGTTGTTGCTTTTCCGGATCGAGTCCGGCGCCATCTGCAACATGATTTGTCAGATTTGCACCCACACCGCACAATACTAATCTTTCGAAGTGTATCTTACCTGAGGGGGTCTCTTTGGGCTCCCCTGCTGCGGCTAGTGCGGCCTCTAGTTGGGCCTTGCACTTTTCCAGCTCCTGGGACAGTACAATATTCTTCTCTGTAAGAACCTGCATATTAAATGATCCTTAAATCAGTTGCTCTAACTGTTTCAAGTCTCGGGGGCTACTAGTATATATATATTTGACCAAAATTTTCTTACCCATATGTCTTTTACATACTGCTCCGTGGCTCTGGCTAAACCATTTTGAGCGGCACGGAGGTACGCATCTCCCGAATTAAAGGCATCTAAAGCCTCTTGGGAGAAACAAGCATCGCGTAGAACTGTCCGGCGGCGCCTGTGGTTCATGGCACTCTCCACTTCAGAATTTGTGGCAGACAGCCTGTCCGCATCCTCTGTCGGAGGAGCGTCCGGTGTGCGCCTTGTGCTCGCCTCTGCTTCCTGGCCAGACGTTGGAGCCTGGCTGGTGGAGGCGCGATTGGCAGCCTCTCCGGGTGTAGTCTGGCGAGGTCTCTTCATTCTGAAGATATCACGAACGTTAATATGCCCTGATAGAATAACACCAGGGAAACAGAGGGTGCGCTATACCTTTGCACCGGCATCTCAGTCCGGACTACATTCCCTTTTGCCCCACGGGGCCCTGCGGCCCCTTGTTGGCTAGCCGCCGCAGGTTCGGCCTCCCGCCTCGGAAATCTCCCCTGCAAAACACGATTGTCATTAGAAACACCGGAATACGTGAGAGTGGAATCTCTCTCAAGGGAATGAGACTCCGGTTTCTGTCACCTGGGAGGCCGGAATTAACCCTGGGTAATCAGCCGTGATGGCTACCAAGGAATTGTCCTTGCTTAGGTGATGGAACACCCCGTCGATAAGCTCCACCGATATGTCCGGATCCTCTTCGGAGTCCAGATCGAGGGACCGTTCTGGGTCCTCGGGCTATGGAGGGCGGCTGTTTATATCCTTTACCACCTGTCGCAGTTCCTGCATTGAAGTCGTTAGACTACATATCTAACCGTGGGAGTATAAAACAAACGGGCAAGCGCAGTTGTTCACTTACCCAACTTGGAGGATCGTACATAGTAAATCCGGCCTGCGGGTTGACGCGGAGGAATTCCTCCTTTTCTCCCTTGTACAAAGAGGATAAGATCTTTACTAGAGTGGCAGCTAAGGCCGGCCCCTTACGACCGTAATGGGTGGCGTCATCCTCCCCGTTGAAGTCCCACATGGGGTGGCCTCTATATTGAAGTGGCTGCACCCCCCGCATAATGCATGCGGCCATGACTCCAATCATCGTTAGTCCGGAATGAGCCAACAGTCTTATCCGGCCCATCAGGTAAAGGACGTCTCTGTCGCTTTCTCTCTGAGAGCTCCGTGGATGCCAGCTCAAGCGTTTCTTCAATGGAGCACTGGTGAACTCAGGGAGACCGACCCGGATAGGGTCCGGTAGCGGGACGTCATCTATGTAAAACCATTCCGAAGGCCAGTCCTCGGACACCTTCTTCGGGGTTCCGGATAGGTATCCGGTCCCGGCGATGCGCCATACTTCGGCTCCGCCAACTTGGTATATAGACCCCTCTCGAGAACGGGGCACCAGGCAGAATAACCTCTTCCACAGTGCGAAATGAGCCTCAACGCCTAAAAATAGCTCGCAAAGGGCAACGAAACCCGCAATATGTAATACAGAGGCGGGCGTGAGATTGTGCAGCTGGAGGCCGTAGAATTCCAGAAGCCCGCGGAGAAATGGATGAATTGGAAACCCCAGTCCCCTTATTAGATAGGGGACGAGGCACACCCGCTCTCCTTTAGAAGGATTGGGTGTGCTCTCCGCTTGTTTTCCGCCATTGTAGGTGGCGAGACCGGCTCGGACCGGGACCATGTATGCCTGAGGGAGAAATCCTTTGGCCTGAAGCAACACTAACTCGCTATACGGGATGGTGCAACTCTCCCAATCCCCGGGTTTGGGACCGGAGGGGCGAGGGGAGGAGCTGCGATGGCTGGTCATGTTGGAATGGACCTTTGCTGGAAGCGCTCTGATGATAACTCGCGGAAAGGAGAAGATGTGGTTTGGACCTAAAACTCCATCCCGTTAAATAGGCGGCTCGTTTATACGGCTAGGGGTGTGGATGTAAAAATGCCTCGGCTTTTCGCATTCGTTTGACACGTGGAAGATGGCCATTATTGGGCGTGGAAGCCGAGGAGCACTACATTACAAAAATCGGACATTATTCCTATAGGTACACAAGATTTGGAGAAGAACCCGCCTTGCAATGCCGAACTATCTACGCGTCGGACTCATCGTCATTGAAGCCTGGTTCGGGGGCTACTGAGGGAGTCCTGGATTAGGGGGTGTTCGGGTAGCCGGACTATACCTTTAGCCGGACTCCTGGACTATGAAGATACAAGATTGAAGACTTCGTCCCGTGTCCGGATGGGACTTTCCTTGGCGTGGAAGGAAAGCTTGGCGATGCGGATATTCGAGATCTCCTACCATTGTAACCGACTTTATGTAACCATAACCCTATCCGGTGTCTATATAAACTGGAGGGTTGTAGTCCGTAGGCAATCAACTCCATAAAGAACAATCATACCATAGGCTAGCTTCTAGGGTTTAGCCTCCTTGATCTCGTGGTAGATCTACTCTTGTACTACCCATATCATCAATATTAATCAAGCAGGAGTAGGGTATTACCTCCATCGAGAGGGCCCGAACCTGGGTAAAAAACATCGTGTCCCTTGTCTCCTGTTACCATCCGGTCTTGACGCACAGTTTGGGACCCCCTACCCGAGATCCGCCGGTTTTGACACCGACAGTGGGCGTCAAACATGGGCGGCAAAACTCATTTGATTCAAGCTCGTCCGAAAGACATTTGTTTCTCCCTCCATTTCCCATTCATACACGGTGGGCGGCAAAACACCCTCTCCTCGTCCTAAATAGATGTAGGCTAATATTTTAAATAGGGGCAGATGTGTAACTTCCATCAGACGTGACACAACCTCCCTACCTGTCAGCCCCGTTCATACACCATGGGCGCCAACCATGGGCGGCAAAACACCCTCTCCTCGCCTGAAATAGTTACCGGCAAATATTTGGGAGATGCGAGATTACCGTCCTATCCCCAACCGACGAGATGTCCAAATTTTAAACGGGGGATAAGTTCGTAACTTTCCCATATTTCAGACAGGCGCGTCCCAAAAACATGGTTCCCCGTACCTCTCCCTCCATTTTCCCATTCATACACCGTCCGCGCCAGAACACCCCATTCCCACACCAGCCTCCGTCCGCCACCCCATCCATCGCTGCCGTCCTCCACCATGCCGGAGCGCCTACCAAGACCGCGTCGTCCACTGCTAGAGATGGACGTTTCTCATCCACGGCGACGGAACAACAGCCTTGCATCGCGTCCTCTCGCTTCATCGGCGCCGTCGTCCTCTTTGTCGGGGCCCCTCACACGACCTTCTCTTCCACCTTAACGGGACTTATCCCCCGATGCACCCGTCTACCGTTGTAGATCTGCTTCAACGCCACCGACAGCCATCGCACCCCCGATGCCTACACGGCGCCGCAAGAGAGGTGGTACTTCATATCTCCTCAACTTTTTGATCTCAACTAGAAAATAGATCTTAACTTGGTTACTCTACTTTCTTTTCAGCTCTTAGAATTTAGTTCTTAGTTCGAAGCAAACAATGGATGCTAAATATCATTTCTCCGGTTTGCAGCTTCAAATCTGCCATGGCACAGCCATAATACGGTTTAATTGATCATGCTTAGGGTTTAATTGATCATGTTGGTTCCGTGGTGGTTTCTTTAATAGAAATCAGAGGGGAAACCCTCTTTTGCTAAAAAAATATATGCTTAGAGTTTCCCCCGTTTATGATCACTATACGATCAGAATACATGCTTCGTGTCATAATAACACTACTCCACCTATCAATCTAAACAAGCATAGTTGTTCAAATACAAATCTGATAGTATTAAAACAGAGTTGTTTAATTGGTCAGCTAAATATTCCTAAATTAGTTTCGAAAATGCATGTTCGCCGCTCGGGTGTGTATCTCTGTGTGTGGTCTGGTCAGCACGGTTGGGGAGGTGAACTTTGCATATGCAGGGGTTTATAGGGAGACACTCTCCGAGATGAAACCGCAATGCATTCCATAGATAATCTGACTTCTTTTTATGTTTTCATGAATCTCAGATTCTGAACAGCATCATAATGATTATGATCTTGCGCGCATGAAAAGAATAAAGCAGAACAATGCCATGGCTGTCAAACTTGGCATTAAGGGACTGAAAATCAAATCTGGATGCAATGCAATGCAAACACTCTCCACCTACAAATTCATGCTCAGAATATGATCCTAACAGTGAATCTGAGCTAGAGGGAGACCTAAGTCAATGTAGCTCCCTAGTGGAGGAGTCAGAGGAAGATGCCCTATCTTATTCACCCATCAAGGTACTTGCTCTAACTTTCCAAGGTTACATTGCTCGCACATATCTTGCAACTGATGCTTTGCATTGCTTCTACTTTGTTCAACTGCGATTAGCTTAGTTTACACCTCGTGTATGTGAATACGCCCTGCCTATCCATTTTCAGTACATATTCCATCTGTCATCATACCATATTTATCCATTCAAATGTTGTTCTTGTGTATCAGACGTTCAAAAGGAAGAGGGCGATTGCTGATCGTGGAGGAGCACAAGCAAAGTATTTGGAAAAGGTAGTGGCACCTGATAAATCAAATAGCCCATTAGGTGTAGTTGCAATATCACCTGACCCACAAAATACCCCAACTCTAGCAGACTCTAGCCCTACTACACTGGTCATTTCTAATGCCCCAACTCAGCAGACCCTAACTGCAGCAAACAGTATGATTATGCTAGTTGACATAGCACCTGCTGTACGACGCAGAACCCCCATTCCAGCAAAGAGTACACCAAATCTAGTTGCCAAATCCCTTTTCAAAGACGAAGCTTATGTTGTTGTCAGGAACTTTGTGCGCATCTTTCCTTCATGGAAAGATTATACCACAGACACAGAACAATTTCCAGTCTTCCTCCGCAACTTACGCGTAAGTAATGTACTAATGTTATTCATGGCCATTACTGCATATGTTTCTGCTGACAGAAGACACAAGATTTCATTCTTTTAAATAGTCGAGGCGGAAACTGGATTGTGATGATGAGCAAGGGTTGGTTGCACTTTTCAAGCACTCGTTGATGAAGTATCGTTCCTACCTGAGGCAAGCGCACTTCGATGGCAAGCCTATGAACGAAATTTCTGTAAAGTCTCCGGTGCTACATTTATCCGACGGTGACTGGAATAATCTTGTTACACATTGGTCTCGGCTGTAGCGTAAGGTACTGTCTATGATATCACATCACAATTTAAACTACATTTCCGCATTTGCCTTAATGTCTCACTTGTACGAAAGCTTTTAGCAGAAGAACATTCGTTCTCAAGGGACCACAGAATCTCGCAACTATACTGCACACTTCATTGATCTTGTGAGCACCTGTTGCCCTGTATGACCATACTTACTTTCATAGCTGTTTGATTATGTAGCATCACTAGACATGTTAGCCTCGTAATCGTCCATTTGGTGGACATTATAAGATCCGTATGGACTCTTACATAAATTTAGAATCAACCCAATGCTTTTGAAGAGGTTTAGCTCTACAGACCTCTTGTAAGGACTAAACGTGGTCTATCACTATACTTACATTAATAGCTACTCCCTCCGTCCCATAATATAAGAACGTTTTGTACAGTACACCAGTGTTCAAAACACTCTTGTATTATGGGAAGAGGGATTGGTTCATTTTGTAGCATTCTGCATCTTATATCCCTCGCCCACCATTTACTAAAAAAGATCAGATCTATATTTAATCTTACCAACAAGTAGAATACACAGACAATGCCAGTGCAGAAGTGTAGCCCATTGCTCTTGTTAGTACATTT
Organism: Triticum aestivum; assembly: GCF_018294505.1. NCBI lineage: Eukaryota > Viridiplantae > Streptophyta > Magnoliopsida > Poales > Poaceae > Triticum > Triticum aestivum. Next base: position 756,901 of record NC_057794.1, on the reverse strand, counting down.
TGTCCTGTAATGCTTGTACTTCCAGGGATTGGTAGTTGATTATGTAGCATCAATCTGCATCTTATCTTCATTATCCTATATCCCTTCCAGTATTATCATATCTATAATTACTCTCTACAAAATGTAGAGTACAAGCAATGCTTATGAAGAAGATTCTGTGCTGAAATTCTTGAGTTATCCTTCCCTTGTCATGGAGAAGGGCATTATAAAGCCAGTGTTAACTATTAATGTAAGTCAGTCCTTCTAAAGCCTTTATCCTCAACTGCTGTTTAATTTGCTCATACTCCCTATCATTTACTGCTGTTTAGTTTGCTGTTTCTACCAAAATTCATGTTCGTAAGAACCGTAAGTTCTAAGTTTTAGTTGTAAAACCAAATTCCTTATTCATACCATGCACATTACTTAATACTTCCTATATGTATGCTTGTTTTTGTGGATCTATAATCCAGTGTGTGGTGAAGCAGCCCACGTTTGCACCTTGTCATCTCCTGTTTTATCTTACTAATGTGGCTGATGATATGAACAACATGCCATGCACATTATCCAAAATAGATACAATGATTTTCTTTGCCCTTCATCTATGCTTGTTATGTTGACATGGTAATCCAGTAGTGTGGTGAAGCTCCCCGCATTATGAACAATGCCAAATTATGCTATTGATATTTTGAACATACTCTTTATTTTATAATTTGAAATTGGATAGAATTGACAGAACAATTATCATCTTTGTTTATACACGTGCAAAACCTGTCATCTCTCTGATTTGTTTCAGGGTGATATGCCTAATGGCATGCACAAGTCTGCTGAAGGCTGTGAGACAAACCCAACATATATTGCAGCAAAGAAGGCAAAACATCTTGAAGATAGCGAGACAACCCCAAAGTCTTTTCTTGATGCAGTGTTCAAGTTACTTGAGACTAACAGTCAAACAAGCTCACAGAATTCATTGGCTGAATCAGTTCGACTTCTTCAGTCCCAAGTTCTAGCAGAAAGGCATTCTGCAACTCAACTTCGACTTCAAGTCCTATCTCTAAGAAAGATTGCGGAGAACACGAATGAGAACCTCATTGCTAAACAGATACACCTGGAAGCTATGACCGACATGCTAGGCCGGTCTCACAGCCTTGCTCAGCAGCTTGCACAACAGTTCCCCCGCAAGGCTAACCTTTCTTGAACTGTCTTGGAAGTGGTCTCGGTTCAGTATTATTTTGTTACGTTGCAATGGTGCCCAGCTTTTGTAATCTGCTTCTTCGTTGCGCTTTATGATCACTGGTGGTGAACTTTGATGCCCAGTGGATGTAATATACCTTAAATCCTTTATTATGTAGTGTAGGTTTATTCTTAGTTACTATGCCGTAATTTCTTTATTGTATAGAGTAGGTTTGTTCTTAATTCCTACTAGTGACGCAGCAGCCCGAAATGAACCCCGGCCCATGATTGTGTGAATCAAATCATGGGCTTTTAACAAGCCAAAATTGTCTGGGTCCTTGTTTGGCCCAATCAGATATCGACTGCGAGCAGGCCGGATGCAAACCGGGCCGTAGTTAGGCCCAACTATATGACAGGCTTTTAACAGGCCGAAATGTTAAACGGGCCCTTAATAGGCCAAAACTAATATCAGGCCGAATTACTAAGTGGGCCTTTAGCAAGTGGGCCCAAAAGTATAGTGTCCAGTTGATGGGCTGAATCTGATATGGGCCATAATTGTGCCCAAAGCCTCTTAAAGGGCCACACCTGATCTGGGCCGTAATTTGGCCCAGAACGTGGTAGGCTTTTAACGGGCCAGATCTCATATGGGCCACTATTAGGCCCGGAGCGTGGCAGGCCATTAATGGACCGGATCAAATACGGGCCGGCATTTGGCCCAAAACACGACAGCCAGTTAATGGGCCGGCCTACTAGGGTCCTCAAAATCTTGTGGGCCTACAGCTGGGCCGGCCCATTAATGTCGGCGAAATCTCGTGGTCCTTTAGCTGGGCCGGCCCATTATGACCCGCAAGAATCTTGTGGGCCTTTACCTGGACCGGCCCATTATGGCACACAAAAATCTTGTGGGCCTTTACCTGGGCTGTCCCATTATGGCACACAAAAATCTTGTGGGCCTTTACGTGGGCCGGCCCATTATGGCCCGCAAAATCTTGTGGGCCTTTAGCTGGGCCAGCCCATTATGGTCCGCACAATCTCGTGGGCCTTTAGCTGGGCCGGCCCATTATGGTCCGCAAAATCTTGTTAGCCTTTAGTTGGGCCTGCCCATTTAAACTTGTTGGGCCGTGCCACGTGTCGACGTATCATAGGCGCCTTCTGTCCAGTGAGTGGATGACATCTGTCCCGACGATGAGCCGACACGTGTTTACTCTAGCCAATGATGATTTTACACGTGGAAAATCCCCATTGGTCGGGGCTGTTAACGGGTTATCGGATCCAAAACCCGACCTGATAGCTTAAGGGCATTCCGTTACGGTGGATGCCACGTGTCGGTCACCCTTGACGAAAGCACTTCGGTGATGCGTGATTTATCATCATGGAAGTGGACACTTCCATGATGATAATTTTGGTAATGTCATGAAACACTTCTACGACAGCACATGTATGACTATGTTGATTCTGTCATAAATTTGTCATGGATGTACATGCATGACAAAAAAAGTGACCTACTGTGACAAACACGTATCATCACGGAAGTGTATTTTTTTTGTAGTGTTGGCTATGTTACCGCTTTGCTCAGCCCCTCTTATAGCGTTGCTAGTTGCAGGTGAAGATGGAGTTTGTTTGGGATATCACAATATCTCTTATTTAATTAATGCATCTATATACTTGGTAAAGGGTGGAAGGCTCGACCTTATGCCTGGTGTTCAGTTCCACTCTTGCCGCCCTAGTTTCCGTCATACCGGTGTTATGTTCCTTCATTTTGGGTTCCTTACGCGGTTGGGTTATAATGGGAACCCCTTGACAGTTCGCCTTCAATAAAACTCCTCCAGCAAGGCCCAACCTTGGTTTTACCATTTGCCACCTAAGCCTTTTTCCCTTGGGTTCTGCAGACTCAAAGGTCATCTTTATTTTAACCCCCCCCCCCAGCCAGTGCTTCTCTAAGTGTTGGTCCATCCTAAGCGATGTCCGGCGCCCCCTGGGCAACTAGGGTCTATGCCAACCCGATGTCTTGCTCATCCGGTGTGCCCTGAGAACGAGATATGTGCAGCTCCTATCGGGATTTGTCGGCACATTCGGGCGGCTTTGCTGGTCTTGTTTTACCATTGTCAAAATGTCTTGTAACCGGGATTTCGAGTCTGATCGGGTCTTCCTGGGAGAAGGAATATCCTTCGTTGACCGTGAGAGCTTGTGATGGGCTAAATTGGGACACCCCTGCAGGGTTTGAACTTTGGAAAGCCGTGCCCACGGTTATGGGCAGATGGGAATTTGTTAATGTCCGGTTGTAGAAAACTTAACACTTAACTTAATTAAAATGCATCAACCATGTGTGTAGCCGTGATGGTCTCTTCTCGGCGGGGTTCAGGAAGTGAACACGGTGTTGGAGTTATGCTTGAGCGTAAGTAGTTTCAGGATTACTTCTTGATCACTTCTAGTTCACGACCGTTCTTTGCTTCTCTTCTCACTCTCTTTTGCGTAAGTTAGCCACCATATATGCTAGTGCTTGCTGCAGCTCCACCTCACTACCTTTTCCCTACCCATAAGCTTAAATAGTCTTAATCGCGAGGGTGTGAGATTGCTGAGTCCCTGTGACTCACAGATTACTTCAAACAGTTGCAGGTGCTGATGATAACCGTATATGTGACGCAACCGAGCTCAAGGAGGAGCTCGATGAAGATTGTGTTTGTTGTGTTGTTTCATTTCCAGTTGATCAGTAGTGGAGCCTAGTGGATGCGATCGGGGATCTTTTGCATTAGGGGTTGTCTTTCTTTATTTGCTTCCGTAGTCAGACCTTGATTGTATCTGGATGATGTAATGCTATTTTCATGTATTGTGTGAAGTGGCGATTGTAAGCCAACTCTTTATCCCTTTCTTATTCAGTACATGGGATGTGTAAAGATTACCCCTCTTGCGACATGCCTACTATGCGGTTAGGCCTCTAAGTCGTGCTCCAACACATGGGAGATATAGCCGCATCGTGGGTGTTACACAGCATGATCGCGGTCGTCTTTTTCAGGGTTGGGTTCTTGAGAAGGAGGCCCGAAGAATTCGTCACCGTACCCATGTTCGGCAAAGTACTTATTGACGTTGGTAAATGTACCATCGTCGTTGTCGTTGTCGTCCGGATCCTGTGCCAGATGCATGTTCGGATCATGTGCCATAGGGATGTTCGACATGTCCGGTAGCGTTGCGGCGGTCTTGCCATGGCTTGGCGCCGGCACGACTGGCGGTGTTGTCTGTGGGGTGGTGTCCCTCGCCCCCAAACGAATCTGGCTCTTCGGCCAAAGCAGGGGCCAACTTACGCACGCGCTGAGTGTCATCACATATCTTCGTCGGCCCCAGCGGGTCGAATCAGAGGTAGCAACTCGTCGTAGCCTGGCAGCACCCGAACCAGTTCAACCCTATACACGGTGGGTGGCATCGGATTACCGTGGAACACGGGGTTGCCCGGTTGAACGATTCTACCCTTGGCGATATCGATCAACTCGCCGCCCACGAAGTGCAGGAGAGTGCATGGAACATCGGCGGCGCCCTGCGAAAACATGTAGGGCGTCAGGGATACCCAGTCAAAGGCAACTAGATGAAGTCATCGGCCGAGAGGCTTAATTAGTTACTGTGATGGTGTCGAGCTCGGCTAATGTCGAGGCACCGCCAATGGCGGGCGTGCAACTGACGGAGGGGCCGCTTGCTGCCGAGGTGCCGGCCGGTGTACACCTGGGTGCATTAAGCTCCAATCCCCATGCCGGCGTCGGAGACACCAATACCGCCTCCGGCGAAGACACCAATGGCGCCACCTGCGTGTTGTGTGAGTTGCTGGCCGTGAAGCTGGGAACCGGGGGCGACCCCTGTTGGCCGCCTGCAATCCACGTCGTCAGCCCTTGAATCAAGGTAGGCACAATGTCAGTGAGCGTCGATCCCAGTTGTTGTTGCACTTGCTCTTGGACAATCTCTGGAATCCGCGCCACTTGTGCCTTGAGTTCTTGAACCTCGCGCGACTGGCTTTCCGAGCTAGTCTTTCTCTCCTTTCGCCCACCAGCATTATACTATGACGACCATTTTGTGGACAAGCCTTTGCCGGCCACACGACCAGCTGACGACGGCTTACTGAGCTTATCCTTGTTTTTCATTATGTTCAACGCCCTATTTAGAGTGCCGTCCCAAGGGGTGCTATGAGACGACCCCGCGCCACTGCTTTCAGTGTCCTACGGAAGGAATGTGAACCATTTAGAAATTTGGCTTCATTAATTAGAATGCAACCGTATGGAGCTAATTACGTGGTGGTGTATTCCTTACCAGAACAAGCTCAAGCGCCCTGGTCTTCGGATCTGTGGTAAGCTCCGTTATTACCGGGTCCTCCTTGTACCGGGCCCTGACATAGTTCCTGGTCTGCTTGTCATGGTATTTCTCGAAGCGGGGCGGTAGGCCTTGTTGGGGAACATAGTAATTTCAAAAAAATTCCTACGCACACACAAGATCATGGTGATGCATAGCAATGAGAGGGGAGAGTGTGATCTACGTACCCTTGTAGACCGACAGTGGAAGCATTATGACAACGCGGTTGATGCAGTCGTATGTCTTCACAGCCCGATCGATCAAGCACCGAAACTACAGCACCTCCGAGTTCTAGCACACGTTCAGCTCGATGACAATCCCCGGACTCCGATCCAGCAAAGTGTCGGGAAAGAGTTCCATCAGCACGACGGTGTGGTGATGATCTTGATGTTTCAACTGTCGCAGGGCTTCACCTAAGCACCACTACAATATTATCGAGGTATATGGTGGATAGGGGCACCGCACACGGCTAAGAAAACGATCACGAGGATCAACTTGTGTGTCTAGGGGTGCCCCCTGCCCCCGTATATAAAGGAGCAAGGGGAGGAGGCCGGCCGGCCCTATTGGCGCGCCAAGGAGGGGTCCTCCTCCTAGTAGGAGTAGGAATCCTACTAGGAGGGGGAAAGGAAGTGGGGAGGGAGAAGGAAAGGGGGGCGCCGCCCCCCCTCTCCTAGTCCAATTCGGACCAAGGGGGGAGGAGGCGCGCGGCCCACCCTGGCTGCCCTTCTCTCTCTCCACTAAGGCCCAT
>NC_057794.1:734989-750428 GCF_018294505.1 Triticum aestivum | reverse complement strand
ACCCTCCGGCACTCCGGTTTTCTCCAAAATCACCCGGAACACTTCCGGTGTCCGAATATAGCCGTCCAATATATCAATCTTTATGTCTCGACCATTTTGAGACTCCTCATTATGTCCGTGATCACATCCGGGACTCCGAGCTAACTTCGGTACATCAAAAACTCATAAACTCATATAACTGTCATCGAAACCTTAAGCGTGCGGACCCTACGGGTTCGAGAACAATGTAGACATGACTGAGACATGTCTCCGGTCAATAACCAATAGCGGAACCTGGATGTTCATATTGGCTCCCACATATTTTACGAAGATTTTTATCGGTCAGACCGCATAACAACATACGTTGTTCCCTTTGTCATCGGTATGTTACTTGCCCAAGATTCGATCATCGGTATCTCAATACCTAGTTCAATCTCGTTACCGGCAAGTCACTTTACTCGTTAGGTAATACATCATCTCGCAACTAACTCATTAGTTGCAATGCTTGCAAGGCTTGTGTGATGTGCATTACCGAGAGGGCCCAGAGATACCTCTTCGACAATCGGAGTGACAAATCCTAATCTCGAAATACGCCAACCCAACATTTACCTTTGGAGACACCTGTAGAGCTCCTTTATAATCACCCAGTTACGTTGTGACGTTTGGTAGCACACAAAGTGTTCCTCCAGCAAACAGGAGTTGCATAATCTCATAGTCATAGGAACATGTATAAGTCATGAAGAAAGCAATAGCAACATACTAAATGATCGGGTGCTAAGCTAATGGAATGGGTCATGTCAATCACATCATTCTCCTAATAATGTGATCCCGTTAATCAAATGACAACACATGTCTATGGTTAGGAAACATAACCATCTTTGGTTGACGAGCTAGTCAAGTAGAGGCATACTAGTGACGTTTAGTTTGTCTATGTATTCACACAAGTATTATGTTTCCGGATAATACAATTCTAGCATGAATAATAAACATTTATCATGATATAAGGAAATAAAATAATAACATTATTATTGCCTCTAGGGCATATTTCCTTCAGTCTCCCACTTGCACTAGAGTCAATAATCTAGATTACAGGGTAATGATTCTAACACCCATGGAGCTTTGGTGCTGATCATGTTTTGCTCGTGGAAGAGGCTTAGTCAACGGGTCTGCAACATTCAGATCCGTATGTATCTTGCAAATCTCTATGTCTCCCACCTGGACTAGATCCCGGATGGAATTGAAGCCTCTCTTGATGTGCTTGGTTCTCTTGTGAAATCCGGATTCCTTTGCCAAGGCAATTGCACCAGTATTGTCACAAAAGATTTTCATTGGACCCGATGCACTAGGTATGACACCTAGATCGGATATGAACTCCTTCATCCAGACCCCTCCGTTTGCTGCTTCCGAAGCAGCTATGTACTCCGCTTCACATGTAGATCCCGTCACAACACTTTGTTTAGAACTGCACCAACTGACAGCTCCACCGTTTATGGTAAACACGTATCCGGTTTGCAATTTAGAATCGTCTGGATCAGTGTCAAAGCTTGCATCAACGTAACCATTTACGATGAGCTCTTTTTCACCTCCATATAGGAGAAACATATCCTTAGTCCTTTTCAGGTATTTTAGTATGTTCTTGACCGCTGTCCAGTGATCCACTCCTGGATTACTTTGGTACCTCCCTGCTAGACTTATAGCAAGACACACATCAGGTCTGGTACACAGCATTGCATACATGATAGAGCCTATGGCTAAAGCATAGGGAACATCTTTCATTTTCTCTCTATCTTCTGCATTGGTCGGGCATTGAGTCCTACTCAATTTCACACCGTGTAACTCAGGAAAGAATCCTTTCTTTGCTTGATCCATTTTGAACTTTTTCAAAACTTTGTCAAGGTATGTGCTTTGTGAAAGTCCAATTAAGCGTCTTGATCTATCTCTATAGATCTTAATGCCCAATATGTAAGCAGCTTCACCGAGGTCTTTCATTGAAAAACTCTTATTCAAGTATCCCTTTATGCTATCCAGAAATTCTATATCATTTCCGATTAGTAATATGTCATCTACATATAATATCAGAAATAGCTCCCACTCACTTTCTTGTAAATACAGGCTTCTCCAAAAGTCTGTACAAAACCAAATGCTTTGATCACACTATCAAAGCATTTATTCCAACTCCGAGAGGCTTGCACCAGTCCATAAAAGGATCGCTGGAGCTTGCACACTTTGTTAGCTCCCTTTGGATCGACAAAACCTTCCGGCTGCATCATATACAACTCTTCTTCCAGAAATCCATTCAGGAATGCAGTTTTGACATCCATGTGCCAAATTTCATAATCATAAAATGCGGCAATTGCTAACATGATTCGGACAGATTTAAGCATCGCTACGGGTGAGAAGGTCTCATCGTAGTCAATCCCTTGAACTTGTCGAAAACCTTTTGCGACAAGTCGAGCTTTGTAGACAGTAACATTACCGTCAGCGTCAGTCTTCTTCTTGAAGATCCATTTATTCTCAATTGCTTGCCGATCATTGGGCAAGTCAACCAAAGTCCATACTTTGTTCTCATACATGGATCCCATCTCAGATTTCATGGCTTCAAGCCATTTTGCGGAATCTGGGCTCACCATCGCTTCTCCATAGTTCGTAGGTTCATCTGTTGGGGAACGTAGCAGAAATTCAAAAAATTTCCTACGTATCACCAAGATCTATCTATGGAGAGACCAGCAACGAGTAGAAAGAGAGTGCATCTACATACCCTTGTAGATCGCTAAGCGGAGGCGTTCAAGTGAACGGGGTTGATGGAGTCGTACTCGTCGTGATTCAAATCACCGGAGATCCTAGTGCCGAACGGACGGCACCTCCGCGTTCAACACACGTACAGCCGGGTGACGTCTCCCATGCCTTGATCCAGCAAGGAGAGAGGGAGAGGTTGAGGAAGACTCCGTCCACCAACAACACAACGGCGTGGTGGTGGTGGAGGAGCGTGGCAATCCTGCAGGGCTTCGCCAAGCACCGCGAGAGAGGAGGAGCACTTGGGAGAGGGAGGGCTGCGCCAGGGGCAAGGGTTAAGCTCCCATGCGCCTCCCCACTATATGTAGGGGTGGAGGGGGCTGGTTTCTTGCCCTCCAAGTCCATTGGGGCGTTGGCAAAGGTGGGAGGAAAGAAATCCCATCATTTCCTTCCCCACCGATTGCTATCCCCCCTTTTTAGGGATCTTGATCTTATCCCTTTGGGATATGATCTTATTCCTTCTAAGGGGGGATCTTGGTGCGCCTTGACCAGGGGTGTGGGGCCTTGCCCCCACTACCCACGTTCATGTGGGTCCCCCCATGCAGGTGGGCCCCACTCTGGAACCTTCTAGAACCTTCCCGGTACAATACCGAAAAATCCCGAACATTTTCCGATGGCCAAAATAGGACTTCCCATATATAAATCTTTACCTCCGGACCATTCCGGAACTCCTCGTGACATCCGGGATCTCATCCGGGACTCCGAACAACATTCGGTAACCACATACAAGCTTCCTTTATAACCCTAGTGTCATTGAACCTTAAGTGTGTAGACCCTACGGGTTCGGGAGACATGTAGACATGACTGAGACGTTCTCTGGTCAATAACCAACAACGCTATCTGGATACCCATGTTGGCTCCCACATGTTCCACGATGATCTCATCGGATGAACCACGATGTCAAGGACTCAATCGATCCCGTATACAATTCCCTTTGTCTAGCGGTATTATACTTGCCCGAGATTCGATCGTCGGTATCCTTATACCTTGTTCAATCTCGTTACCGGCAAGTCTCTTTACTCGTTCCGTAACACATCATCCCGTGATCAACTCCTTGGTCACATTGCGCATATGATGATGTCCTACCGAGTGGGCCCAGAGATACCTCTCCGTTTACACGGAGTGACAAATCCCAGTCTCAATTCGTGCCAACCCAACAGATACTTTCGGAGATACCTGTAATGCACCTTTATAGCCACCCAGTTACGTTGTGACGTTTGGTACACCCAAAGCATTCCTACAGTATCCGGGAGTTGCACAATCTCATGGTCTAAGGAAGAGATACTTGACATTGGAAAAGCTCTAGCAAACGAACTACACGATCTTAGTGCTAGGCTTAGGATTGGGTCTTATCCATCACATCATTCTCCTAATGATGTGATCCCGTTATCAACGACATCCAATGTCCATAGCCAGGAAACCATGACTATCTGTTGATCACAACGAGCTAGTCAACTAGAGGCTCACTAGGGACATATTGTGGTCTATGTATTCACACGTGTATTACGATTTCCGGATAATACAGTTATAGCATGAATAAAAGACAATTATCATGAACAAGGAAATATAATAATACTTTTATTATTGCCTCTAGGGCATATTTCCAACAGTCTCCCACTTGCACTAGAGTCAATAATCTAGTTCACATCGATATGTGATTAACACTCAAGGTCACATCCCCATGTGACTTACACCCAAAGAGTTTACTAGAGTCAATAATCTAGTTCACATTTACCATGTGATTAACACTCGATGAGTTCTGGGTTTGATCATGTTATGCTTGTGAGAGAGGTTATAGTCAACGGGTCTGAACCTTTTAGATCCGTGTGTGCTTTACAAATCTCTATGTCATCTCCTAGATGTAGCTACCACGCTCTATTTGGAGCTATTCCAAATAACTGTTCTACTTGGAGCTATACTAAAAGTTGCTCCATTATACGTATCCGGTATTTCTACTCAGAGCTATCCGGATAGGTGTTAAGCTTGCATCGACATAACTCTTTACGTCGAACTCTTTATCACCTCCATAATCGAGAAAATTCCTTAGTCCACTAGTTACTAAGGATAACTTTGACCGCTGTCCTGTGATCCATTCTTGGATCACTCTTGTACCCCTTGACTGACTCATGGCAAGGCACACTACAGGTGCGGTACACAGCATAGCATACTGTAGAGAGCCTATGATAAAAGCATAGGGGACGACCTTCGTCCTTTCTCTCTATTCTGCCGTGGTCGAGATTTTAAGTCTTAACTTCATACCTTACATCTCAGGCAAGAATTCCTTCTTTGACTGATCCATCTTGAACACCTTCAAGATCATGTCAAGCTACGTGCTCATTTGAAAGTACTATTAAGCATTTTGATCTATCTTATAGATCTTGATGCTTATTGTTCAAGTAGCCTAATCCAGGTTTTCCATTGAAAAACAGTTTTCAAATAACCCTATATGCTTTCTAGAAATTCTACATCATTTCTGATCATCAATATGTCAACAACATATACTCATCAGAAATTCTATAGTGCTCCCACTCACTTCTTTGGAAATACAAGTTTCTCATAAACTTTGTATAAACCCAAAATCTTTGATCATCTTATCAAAGTGCATATTCCAACTCCGAGATGCTTACTCTAGTCCTTAGAAGGATCGCTGGAGCTAGCATACCTTTTAGAATCCTTAGGATTGACAAAACTTTTCTGATTGTATCACATACAACCTTTCCTTACGATAACTGGTAAGGAAACTTGTTTTGACATCCATCTGCCAGATTTCATAAATGCAGCTTATGCTAACATGATTTCGACGAACTTAAGCATCGCTACGGATGAGAAAATCTCATCGTAGTCAACTCCTTGAACTTGTGAAAAACTCTTCGCCACAAGTCGAGCTTCATAGACGGTGATATTACCGTCCATGTCCGTCTTCTTCTTAAAGATCCATTTATCTCAATGGCTTGCCGATCATTGGGAAAGTCCACCAAAGTCCATGCTTTGTTATGATACATGGATCCTATCTCGGATTTCATGGCTTCTAACCATTTGTCAGAATATGGGCCCACCATCGCTTCTCCATAGCTTGTAGGTTCATTGTTGTCTAGCAACATGACTTCCAAGACAGGATTACGTACCACTCTGAAGTAGTACGCATCCTTGTCATCCCACGAGATTTGGTAGTGACTTGATCCGAAGTTTCATGATCAATATCATAAGCTTCTACTTCAATTGGTGTAGGTGCCACAGGAACAACTTCCTGTGCCCTGCTACACACTAGTTGAAGTGACGGTTCAATAACCATATCAAGTCTCCACCATCCTCCCACTCAACTTTTCGAGACAAACTTTTCCTCGAGAAAGGACCCGATTCAAGAAACAATCCTTATTGCTTTCGGATCTGAATTAGGAGGTATACCCAACTGTTTTGGGTGTCCTATGAAGATGCATTTTATCCGCTTTGGGTTCGAGCTTATCAACCTGAAACTTTTTCACATAAGCGTCGCAGCCCCAAACTTTTAAGAAACGACAACTTAGGTTTCTCTAAACCATAGTTCATACGGTGTCATCTCAACGGAATTACGTGGTGCCCTATTTAAAGTGAATGTGGTTGTCTCTAATGCCTGACCCATGAACGATAGTGGTAATTCGATAATAGACATCATGGTACGCACCGTATCCAATAGGGTGCAACTATGATGTTCGGACACACCATCACACTATGGTGTTCCAGGCGGTATTAATTGTGAAACAATTTCCACAATGTCTTTGTTGCGTGCCAAATCTCGTAACTCAGATACTCATCTCTATGATCATATCATAGACATTTTTCATCTTGTCACGATGATCTTCACTCTGAAATTACTTGAACCATTCAATAATTTAGACTTGTGTTTCATCAAGTAAATATACTCAGTATCTACTCAAATCATCAGTGAAGTAAGAACATAACGATATTCACTGCATGCCTCAGCACTCACTGGACTGCACACATCAAAAATGTGTTGCTTCCAACAAGTTGCTATCTTGTTCCATTTTACTGAAGCGGAGGCTTTTCAGTCATCTTGCCCATGTGGTATGATTTGCATGTCTCAAGTGATTCAAAATCAAGTGACTTCCAACGGTCCATTTGCATGGAGTTTCTTCATGCATATACACCAATAGACATGGTTCGCATGTCTCAAACTTTTCAAAAATGAGTGAGCCCAAAGATCCATCAACATGGAGCTTCTTCATGCGTTTTACACCAATATGACTTACATGGCAGTGCCACAAGTAAGTGGTACTATCATTACTATCTTATATCTTTTGGCATGAAAATGTGTATCACTACGATCGAGATTCAATAAACCATTCAGGTTTAATACTAATCTTGATGGTAGAGGGAGCGTGCGATGTTTGATCACATCAAACTTGGAAACAATTCCAACATATATCGTCAGCTCACCTTTAGCTAGTCTCCGTTTATTCCGTAGCTATTATTTCGAGTTACTAACACTTAGCAACCGAACCGGTATCTTATACCCTGGTGCTACTAGGAGTACTAGTAAAGTACACATTAACATAATGTATATCCAATATACTTCTATCGACTTTGCCAGCCTTCTCATCTACCAAGTATCTAGGGTAATTCTGCTCCAGTGGTTGTTCCCCTTATTAAAGAAGCACTTAGTCTCGGGTTTGGGTTCAACCTTGGGTTTCTTCACTAGAGCAGCAACTGATTTGCCGTTTCATGAAGTATCCTTTCTTGCCCTTGCCCTTCTTGAAACTAGTGGTTTCATCAACAATTGATGCTCCTTCTTGATTTCTACTTTCGCGGTGTCAAACATCGTGAATACCTCAAGGATCATCATATCTATCCCTGATATGTTATAGTTCATCACAAAGCTTCAGCAGCTTGGTGGCAATGACTTTGGAGAAACATCACTATCTCATATGGAAGATCAACTCCCACTTGATTCAAGTGATTGTTCTACTCAGACAATCTGAGCACAAGCTCAATGATTGAGCTTTTATCCGTCAGTTTGCAGGTTAAGAAAATCGTCGGAGGTCTTATACCTCTTGACGTGGGCACGAGCATGAAATCTCAATTTCAGCCCTCGAAACATCTCATATGTTCCGCGACGTTTCGAAAACATCTTTGGTGCCTTAACTCTAAACCGTTTATCTGAACTATCACGTAGTTATCAAAATGTGTATGTCTGATGTTCGCAACATCCACAAACAACGTTTGGGGTCCAGCACACTGAGCGGTGCATTAAGGACATAAGCTATCTACTGTCCGCATAATCGCTACTGTCAACTTTCAACTATATTTTCTCTAGGAACATAACTAAACAGTAGAACTAAAGCGCGAGCTACGACATAATTTGCAAAAGGTCTTTTGACTATGTTCAAGATAATTAAGTTCATCTTATGAACTCCCACTCAAATAGACATCCCTCTGGTCATCTAAGTGATTACATGATCCGAGTCAACTAGGCCGTGTCCGATCATCACGTGAGACGGACTAGCCAACGTCGGTGAACATCTTCATGTTGATCGTATCTACTATACGACTCATGCTCGACCTTTCGGTCTCCGTGTTCCGAGGCCATGTCTGTACATGCTAGGCTCGTCAAGTTAACCCTAAGTGTTTTCGCTGTGTAAATCTGTCTTACACCCGTTGTATGTGAACGTAAGGATCCATCACACCCGATCATCACGTGGTGCTTAGAAACGACGAACTGTAGCAACGGTGCACAGTTAGGGGAGAACACTTCTTGAAATTTTGTAAGGGATCACCTTATTTACTACCGTCGTCCTAAGTAAACAAGATGCATAAACATGATAAACATCACATGCAATCAAATAGTGACATGATATGGCCAATATCATTTTGCTCCTTTTGATCTCCATCTTCGGGGCTCCATGATCATCATCGTCACCGGCATGACACCATGATCTCCATCATCATGATCTCCATGAAGTCGTCTCGCCAACTTATTACTTCTACTACTATGGCTACCGGTTAGCAATAAAGTAAAGTAATTACATGGCGTTGTTCAATGACACGCAGGTCATACAATAAATAAAGACAACTCCTAAGGCTCCTGCCGGTTGTCATACTCATCGACATGCAAGTCGTGAATCCTATTACAAGAACATGATCAATCTCGTACATCACATATCATTCATCACATTCTTGTTGGCCATATCACATCACATAGCATACCCTGCAAAAACAAGTTAGACGTCCTCTAATTGTTGTTGCATGTTTTACGTGGCTGCTATGGGTTTCTAGCAAGAACGTTTCTTACCTACGCAACACCACAACATGATATGCCAATTGCTATTTACCCTTCATAAGGACCCTTTTCATCGAATCCGTTCCGACTAAAGTGGGAGAGACTGGCACCCGCTAGCCACCTTATGCACCAAGTGCATGTCAATCGGTGGAACCTGTCTCACGTAAGAGTACGTGTAAGGTCGGTCCGGGCCACTTCATCCCACAATACCGTCGAAACAAGATTGGACTAGTAACGGTAAGATTATTGAACAAAATCAACGCCCACAACTACTTTGCGTTCTACTCGTGCAAAGAATCTACGCAATAGACCTAGCTCATGATGCCACTGTTGGGGAACGTAGCAGAAATTCAAAAAATTTCCTACGTATCACCAAGATCTATCTATGGAGAGACCAGCAACGAGTAGAAAGAGAGTGCATCTACATACCCTTGTAGATCGCTAAGCGGAAGCGTTCAAGTGAACGGGGTTGATGGAGTCGTACTCGTCGTGATTCAAATCACCGGAGATCCTAGTGCCGAACGGACGGCACCTCCGCGTTCAACACACGTACAGCCCGGTGACGTCTCCCATGCCTTGATCCAGCAAGGAGAGAGGGAGAGGTTGAGGAAGACTCCGTCCAGCCGCAACACAAAGGCGTGGTGGTGGTGGAGGAGCGTGGCAATCCTGCAGGGCTTCGCCAAGCACCGCGAGAGAGGAGAGAGGAGGAGCACTTGGGAGAGGGAGGGCTGCGCCAGGGGCAAGGGTTAAGCTCCCATGCGCCTCCCCACTATATATAGGGGTGGAGGGGGCTGGTTTCTTGCCCTCCAAGTCCATTGGGGCGTTGGCAAAGGTGGGAGGAAAGAAATCCCATCATTTCCTTCCCCACCGATTGCTATCCCCCCCTTTTTAGGGATCTTGATCTTATCCCTTTGGGATATGATCTTATTCCTTCTAAGGGGGGATCTTGGTGCACCTTGACCAGGGGTGTGGGGCCTTGCCCCCACTACCCACGTTCATGTGGGTCCCCCCATGCAGGTGGGCCCCACTCTGGAACCTTCTAGAACCTTCCCGGTACAATACCGAAAAATCCCGAACATTTTCCGGTGGCCAAAATAGGACTTCCCATATATAAATCTTTACCTCTGGACCATTCCGGAACTCCTCGTGACGTCCGGGATCTCATCCGGGACTCCGAACAACATTCGGTAACCACATACAAGCTTCCTTTATAACCCTAGTGTCATCGAACCTTAAGTGTGTAGACCCTACGGGTTCGGGAGACATGTAGACATGACCGAGACGTTCTCTGGTCAATAACCAACAGCGGGATCTGGATACCCATGTTGGCTCCCACATGTTCCACGATGATCTCATCGGATGAACCATGATGTCAAGGACTCAATCGATCCCGTATACAATTCCCTTTGTCTAGCGGTATTATACTTGCCCGAGATTCGATCGTCGGTATCCTTATACCTTGTTCAATCTCTTTACCGGCAAGTCTCTTTACTCGTTCCGTAACACATCATCCCGTGATCAACTCCTTGGTCACATTGCGCATATGATGATGTCCTACCGAGTGGGCCCAGAGATACCTCTCCGTTTACACAGAGTGACAAATCCCAGTCTCGATTCGTGCCAACCCAACAGATACTTTCGGAGATACCTGTAATGCACCTTTATAGCCACCTAGTTACGTTGTGACGTTTGGTACACCCAAAGCATTCCTACGGTATCCGGGAGTTGCACAATCTCATGGTCTAAGGAAGAGATACTTGACATTGGAAAAGCTCTAGCAAACGAACTACACGATCTTAGTGCTAGGCTTAGGATTGGGTCTTTTCCATCACATCATTCTCCTAATGATGTGATCCCGTTATCAACGACATCCAATGTCCATAGCCAGGAAACCATGACTATCTGTTGATCACAACGAGCTAGTCAACTAGAGGCTCACTAGGGACATATTGTGGTCTATGTATTCACACGTGTATTACGATGTCCGGATAATACAGTTATAGCATGAATAAAAGACAATTATCATGAACAAGGAAATATAATAATACTTTTATTATTGCCTCTAGGGCATATTTCCAACATCATCATGATCTAGTAGCATGACTTCCAGAACAATATTACCGTACCACTCTGGTGCGGATCTTACTCTGGTTGATCTACGAGGTTCAGTAGTATCTTGTTCTAAAGTTTCATGATCATCATCATTAGCTTCCTCACTAATTGGTGTAGGTGTCACAGAAACTGGTTTCTGTGATGTACTACTTTCCAATATGGGAGCAGGTACAGTTACCTCATCAAGTTCTACTTTCCTCCCACTCACTTCTTTCGAGGGAAACTCCTTCTCTAGAAAGTTTCCGAATTTAGCAACAAAAGTCTTGCCTTCGGAACTGTGATAGAAGGTGTATCCAATAGTTTCCTTTGGATATCCTATGAAGACACATTTCTCTGATTTGGATTCTAGCTTATCAGATTGAAGCTTTTTCACATAAGCATTGCAACCCCAAACTTTCAGAAACGACAACTTTGGTTTCTTGCCAAGCCACAGTTCATAAGGCGTCGTCTCAACTGATTTTGATGGTGCCCTATTTAACGTGAATGCGGCCGTCTCTAGAGCATAACCCGAAAACGATAGCGGTAAATCAGTAAGAGACATCATATATCACACCATATCAAGTAAAGTACGATTACGATGTTTGGACACACCATTACGCTGTGGTGTTCCGGGTGGCGTGAGTTGCGAAACTATTCCGCATTGTTTCAAATGTACACCAAACTTGTAACTCAAATATTCTCCTCCATGATCAGATCGTAGGAATTTTATTTTCTTGTTACGATGATTTTCAACTTCACTCTGAAATTCTTTGAACTTTTCAAACGTTTCAGACTTATGTTTCATTAAGTAGATATACCCATATCTACTTAAGTCATCTGTGAAGGTGAGAAAATAACGATATACGCCACGAGCCTCAACATTCATCGGACCACATACATCTGTATGTATGATTTCCAACAAATCTATTGCTCTCTCCATAGTACCAGAGAACGGTGTTTTTGTCATCTTACCCATAAGGCACGGTTCGCAAGTACCAAGCGATTCATAATCAAGTGGTTCCAAAAGTGCATCAGTATGGAGTTTCTTCATGCGCTTTACACCGATATGACCCAAACGACAGTGCCACAGATAAGTTGCACTATCATTATCAACTCTGCATCTTTTGGCTTCAACATTATGAATATGTGTGTCACTACTATCGAGATTTAATAAGAATATACCACTCTTTAAGGGTGCATGACCATAAAAGATATTACTCATATAAATAGAACAACCATTATTCTCTAATTTAAATGAATAACCGTCTCGCAACAAACAAGATCCAGATATAATGTTCATGCTTAACGCTGGCACCAAATAACAATTATTTAGGTCTAATACTAATCCCGAAGGTAGATGTAGAGGTAGCGTGCCGACCACGATCACATCGACTTTGGAACCATTTCCCACGCGCATCGTCACCTCGTCCTTAGCCAATCTTCACTTAATCCGTAGTCCCTGTTTCGAGTTGCAAATGTTAGCAACAGAACCAGTATCAAATACCCAGGTGCTACTGCGAGCATTAGTAAGGTACAGATCAATAACATGTATATCACATATACCTTTGTTCACCTTGCCATCCTTCTTATCCGCCAAATACTTTGGGCAGTTCCGCTTCCAGTGACCAGTCTGCTTGCAGTAGAAGCACTCAGTTTCAGGCTTAGGTCCAGGTTTGGGTTTCTTCTCTTGAGTAGCAACTTGCTTGTTGTTCTTTTTGAAGTTCCCCTTCTTCTTCCCTTTGCCCTTTTTCTTGAAACTAGTGGTCTTGTTGACCATCAACACTTGATGCTTCTTCTTGATTTCTACCTCCGCAGCTTTCAGCATTGCGAAGAGCTTGGGAATAGTCTTATTCATCCCTTGCATATTATAGTTCATCACGAAGCTCTTGTAGCTAGGTGGCAGTGATTGGAGAATTCTGTCAATGACGCAATCATCTCGAAGATTAACTCCCAATTGAATCAAGTGATTATTATACCCAGACATTTTGAGTATATGCTCACTGACAGAACTGTTCTCCTCCATCTTGCAGCTATAGAACTTATTGGAGACTTCATATCTCTCAATCCGGGCATTTGCTTGAAATATTAACTTCAACTCCTGGAACATCTCATATGCTCCATGACGTTCAAAACGTTGTTGAAGTCCCGATTCTAAGCCGTAAAGCATGGCACACTGACCTATCGAGTAGTCATCAGCTTTGCTCTGCCAGACGTTCATAACATCTGGTGTTGCTCCAGCAGCAGGCCTGGCACCCAGCGGTGCTTCCAGGACATAATTCCTCTGTGCAGCAATGAGGATAATCCTCAAGTTATGGACCCAGTCCGTGTAATTGCTACCATCATCTTTCAACTTTGCTTTCTCAAGGAACGCATTAAAATTCAACGGAACAACAGCACGGGCCATCTATCTACAATCAAACATAAACAAGCAAGATACTATCAGGTACTAAGTTCATGATAAATTTAGCTTCAATTAATCATATTACTAAAGAACTCCCACTTAGATAGACATCCCTCTAATCTTCTAAGTGATTACGTAATCCAAATCAACTAAACGATGTCCGATCATCACGTGAGATGGAATAGTTTCATTGGTGAACATCACTATATTGATCATATCTACTATATGATTCGCGCTTGACCTTTCGGTCTCCGTGTTCCGAGGCATATCTGTATATGCTTGGCTCGTCAAGTATAACCTGAGTATTCCGTGTGTGCAACTGTTTTGCACCCGTTGTATTTGAAGTAGAGCCTATCACACCCGATCATCACGTGGTGTCTCAGCACGAAGAACTTTCGCAATGGTGCATACTCAGGGAGAACACTTCTTGATAATTAGTGAGAGATCATCTTAAAATGCTACCGTCAAACAAAGCAAGATAAGATGCATAAAAGATAAACATCACATGCAATCAATATAAGTGATATGATATGGCCATCATCATCTTATGCTTGTGATCTCCATCTTCGAAGCACCGTCATGATCACCATCGTCACCGGCGCGACACCTTGATCACCATCGTAGCATCGTTGTCGTCTTGCCAATCTTATGCTTCCACGACTATCGCTACCGCTTAGTGATAAAGTAAAGCATTACAGCGCAATTGCATTGCATACAATAAAGCGACAACCATATGGCTCCTGCCAGTTGCCGATAACTTGGTTACAAAACATGATCATCTCATACAATAAAATTTAGCATCATGTCTTGACCATATCACATCACAACATGCCCTGCAAAAACAAGTTAGACGTCCTCTACTTTGTTGTTGCAAGTTTTGAGTGGCTGCTACGGGCTTAAGCAAGAACCAGTCTTACCTACGCATAAAAACCACAACGATAGTTTGTCAAGTTCGTGCTGTTTTAACCTTCGCAAGGACCGGGCGTAGCCACACTCGGTTAAACTAAAGTTGGAGAAACTGACACCCGCTAGCCACTTTTGTGCAAAGCACGTCGGGAGAACCGGTCTCGCGTAAGCGTACGCGTAATGTCGGTCCAGGCCGCTTCGTCCAACAATACCGCCAAACCAAAGTATGACATGCTGGTAAGCAGTATGACTTATATCGCCCACAACTCACTTGTGTTCTACTCGTGCATATAACATCAACACATAAAACCTAGGCTCGGATGCCACTGTTGGGGAACGTAGTAATTTCAAAAAAATTCCTACGCACACACAAGATCATGTTGATGCATAGCAATGAGAGGGGAGAGTGTGATCTACGTACCCTTGTAGACCGACAGCGGAAGCGTTGTGACAACGCAGTTGATGTAGTCGTACGTTTTCACGGCCCGATCGATCAAGCACCGAAACTACCGCACCTCCGAGTTCTAGCACACGTTCAGCTCAATGACGATCCCCGGATTCCGATCCAGCAAAGTGTCGGGGAAGAGTTCCGTCAGCACGACGGCGTGGTGATGATCTTGATGTTTCGACTGTCGCAGGGCTTCACCTAAGCACCACTACAATATTATCGAGGTATATGGTGGAAGGGGGCACCGCACATGGCTAAGAAAACGATCACGAGGATCAACTTGTGTGTCTAGGGGTGCCCCCTGCCCCCATATATAAAGGAGCAAGGGGAGGAGGCCGGCCGGCCCTATTGGCGCGCTCAGGAGGAGTCCTCCTCCTAGTAGGAGTAGGACTCCTACTAGGAGGGGGAAAGGAAGTGGGGAGGGAGAAGGAAAGGGGGGCACTGCCCCCCTCTCCTAGTCCAATTCGGACCAAGGGGGGAGGAGGCGCGCGGCCAACCCTGGCCGCCCTTCTCTCTCTCCACTAAGGCCCATATGGCCCATTAGTTC